>NW_008704170.1:2779654-2782154 GCF_000326865.2 Helobdella robusta | reverse complement strand
TCTTTCATTCGTTCTTTCATTCACAGAAGTAGTAGTAGTAGTACTAGTAGTAGTAATAGTTCTGTTATTCATTCATTCGTTCGTTACTTCATTCATAATAATATAATTACACAATTAATATCCTTCTAGCGTAACTACTACTACTACCTTGAAAGGACTACTACTATTACCGCTGCTGCTGCTACTACTATTACTTCTACTACAACTACCACAACTACTACTTCTACTACAACTACCACAACTACTACAACTACTAAGACTTCTTAATATGGGAAATCATCCACATGCTAATTCTTTTAATGTTTTTTGATTGACAGGCCTAGATGAGGCTGATGATGATGATGACGACGATGGAAACAACAACAACCAACAACAACAAAAACAACAAACAACAACAACAATAAAAACAATAATAATAATAATAAATAAACGAATGCGTGTACGTACACATGAACTAGATGACTTAAATTCATTTGCAGTTAACTTGTAGCTTAGAATACGAATGAATGAATGAATGAATGATTGAATGAATGAATGACTAAATGAAAGAAAGCGAATGAAAGAAAGCGAATGAATGAGCGTCAACCAGCCAACCAACAACGAAAGAATTAGTGAATTGAAGAATTTAAACATTTCAAACAATGTCTTGACGAATAATAATAATAAAAAAAATAACAACAACAACAACAACAACGTCAACAACAATAATAATAATAACAACAGCCATGAGAAAAGTACAGCCTATATTCTCATGCTTTAAAAATATTAAGGACCCAAAATTTTAACGACGACAATACTACTACTACTACTACTACTACTACTACTACTACTACTACTACTACTACTGCTACTACTACCACTACTACTGCTATTACTGCTACTACTGCCGCCGCTGCTGCTACTACTACTACTGCTACAACCGCTGCTACCACAATTACTACTCCTAATGATAATAATAATACATACATATATAAATTCATACATAAATTCATACATACATACACACACACATACGAACACACACACACATAACTACGAATAAAGCAATGTAACAATAACTGCATATCTTAACATGTTTACAAGATTACAAGAAGCATCCGTAACAGTACACACACACACAAACAAACAAACAAACACACAAACACACACACACTCTAATAGGCAACCCAAGTTCAGCATTCAGTGAGAAAATATTAAACATTGAATTCCCACACAATAAGCCTATATAGTACATGCATACCTATACATACACACATACATACACACATACATACGCACATACATACACACATAAATACGTACATACATACACACATACATACGCACATACGTTGCACATACGTACGCATCAATGTTAATAATGATTACTCTTTGTTTTACATGTCTACTGTTTATAATATAACAACACATCAAAACATATGTGTGTGTATTTGTTTGTTGTATGTATGTTTGTTTGTTTGTATAAATGTATGTTTGTTTGTATAAATGTATGCATGATTGTATGTATGTTTGTTTGTCTCGTTTTGTATGTGTATCTATTGTACTAATATAAAATAGCATATAAAGGTATATTTTTGACCCATTATATAAACATAAATGTTTTGCGAATGAATGAATGAATGAATGAATAAATAAATGAATGTTTCGTGAGTGATTAAACAAACAAATGAATAAATGAATGAACGAAAGAATGTTGAAATAAACGAATGAATGAATGAACGACTGACTGAACAAATTGAAAATTTTGAAACTGCAACCCTTGGATTTGAATATAAATTGAGAAACAGTTGAACTTAGTGAACGAATAAATGAACGAATGAATGAATGAACGAATAAATGAATGAACGAATAAATGAATGAACGAATGAATGAATGAACGAATAAATGAACGAATAAATGAATGAACGAATAAATGAATGAACGAATAAATGAACGAATGAATGAATGAACGAATGAATGAATGAACGAATAAATAAATCATGAATGAATGAAGAGTAGAGGTAATTGTTCTGCTAATATATAACATTCAAATTTCAAACAAGAGACCATGAACGACCAAACGAAAAAACGAATGAATTAATGAACGAACGAATGAGCAAATAAACGAACAAATGGATAAAAAAATAAACAAAAGAAAGAATAAAAGAATAAATAAACGAAAAATGAAAATTTAAGCTGGTAAATTCTTCAAAAAAAATCACAAATTAATAACAGAGCAGACAGTATTCTCACCTATATACATTTCGTTGTTAGACTTCAACTTGTTGACGTTGTTGATGTTGTTGTTGATGATGTCGTCGTCGTTGATGTTTATCTTTTTGTTGTTGTTTGTTGATGACTGATGATTTTGAAACAATTTCATTTGGTCTGTGGTGTTGATGCTGTTGTTGTTGATGTTGTTGTTGTTGTCATTCTAAAATAAAAATATTATTATTTTTGTTGTTGGTTAAAAATGAANAATGTAGACCATTAAATAGCACAACAACAACAGCAACAACAA
>NW_008704170.1:2777874-2779343 GCF_000326865.2 Helobdella robusta | reverse complement strand
AAAATAATAATGATGATGATGACGATGATGACGACAGTAAAACCTGTAGACAACATTTGGAACATAACAGCTAAGAAAGACATTGTTAACAACATTCTATTATCAAGCTTATTATATGTACCTTGTGCCAATATATATATATATATTGTAAAAAAAAATTATGGTCTATTACCAACATATATATATGTATATATGAAATGAATGAACGAATGAATGAACAAATGAATGAATAAATGAAAAGATGGATGAATGAATGAGTGCCTGGAAAAATGTAAATAACTAAAAACATGATTTAATGAATGGATGGACATAACGATGAACAAATAAAAGATTTTATGAATGAATGAATGAATGAACAGTTAAACGAAATCAAAGATTTTATGAATGAATGAATGAATTAAACAAATGAAGGAACGAATGAATAAACAAAAAACTAATAACAGCAACCTGGTATCTATCTACGTTAAGACACGCATATCATATCCAATACATATATTCATCCAGACACATGCTATATCTTTAATATAATCTAATTAATTTTTAATATGGCAAAAAATGGTCATATTATAATAAATAAATGTATATATAGTGTTATTCTATTTTCAATTTTATTATTAGTAGCTGTAGTATTAGTAGTAGTAGCAGTAGTAGTTGTAGTAGCAGTAGCAGCAGAAGTAATTGTTGTTGTAGTAATACTAATATATATTTAATTTGAAATTTAATGTAGTAAATTTAAAACTTTACAATGTGTAAAAGTAAACTTAAAAAGTAATAGTAAAATGAAAATCTATTGTCGAATATTTATTAAAGTTGTTAAGAGAAGACCTAAGTTAGAGATCATCTAAGAAAGAATGTTTCAAGAAAATGAGTTTAAAAATTGTATAAAAATGAGTAAAAAATTAACAAATCAATATTAAATAAAAAAAAATAAATAATTATAAAATAAAACTAAAACTAAATTAAAATTAAAATAAAAAACATGCCAAAAATAAAATTTTAAAATGCTTAACTAACGTCAAATAACAATCAAAAATACTAGTTAATTAAAATCAGACACAGACCCAGCAAAAAAATTAATAATCACTAACTTAACTTACACTAACTTTACACTAATCAATCAAAACGCTCTAACACGAGTGCACACTTGTGTTTACAAACTTTTAAAAAGCTTCCACTAAATGTGAACTCAGTTATAGAGTAGGGTTGTGAGAATATTCTGATTTTTATTTCAAACTAAAATTTCGTTTTTTGCCTCTTATGCAGTAATTCGTTGTGAAATAAACTAAAAAATTGTATTATTTAATAAAAAAACTTTATTAAACTCATTAAAAATTAACGAAACGACAAAGTTAAATGTGAGAGAAGTCAAAAATTAATAACATGGCCATATAATAAATCAAGAATATATACCTGCTCACTTTATAATGGCTATATCCCATTTAAAATATAAAAAAAATAAATAAAAACTG
>NW_008704170.1:2776106-2777824 GCF_000326865.2 Helobdella robusta | reverse complement strand
GCGTGCGTTCAAATCCCGGACGAGCCCAACTTTTATTTTTATCAAAATCAGTTTATGACGTCATTTAATGATTTTTTAAAAACCTAACATCTATCATCAACATTTATATAAACATCAAGTCATTTTTAGATTTTAACAACAATTTAACATAAACTTCGTGTAAATACATCAAATTTTGCTATTTAATTTAAATTTAAATATAATGGCAGGACAATATGGGGTAGAGTTTTCTTTAATTCTTTAATATTATACTACTCTTATTATATTTACAATTAAATATCTAATAGTTTATTCATCGTTAAAATGTTTAATAATTCTTTCGAAAATAAATTTCCAAAAGTTTACGACCAAGGTTCGCAGGGCATGGAGGCACGGGGAGATAAGATCGGCGGCCAGGAGGTTTTTTTTCATCTTCATCCACGCATTTTTTTCGGTAATGTTGGATAGACTGGTTTTCCAGATATCCCTATCTCACTATCCGGACGAAGAGAACAATTTCTTCACGTGGAACCAGGCTATCTTCAGAGGGCTTGTCACTGCCTTGATGTTTGTCTACATTCTGACTCCAAGTAAGTAAATACTATTAGTAGCCTAAATACTAATTTGGCTTTTGGCATGAAATCAAATTGTTATAATTAACTGGAATTATTTTAATTAATTAATGAGATTTAATTGGAATAATCAAAATCACACCCAAAGATTCAAGCCTGAAAAAGATTGTTGTGTTTTCCTATGTTTTCACTTGGCTGGCTAGTTCCCTAATCATGAGCAGCATTCCGGATAACTTTGTCAAATGGAGGGATCTAATTATCAAACAATCAGTGAATAACTGCCATTTAATCGTAAAATTTGTCCTTTTCCGTTGTTTCGAATCCGTCATGAAATGATTATTTCATGGTCCGGTACCATGATTTTATCCAATTAATTAAATTAAATTAAATTAAATCGTTAATTATGGCATAATTTTTCATCAGGATCATGTTTTTATTAACAACTTAACATCAAATACTAAGTTAATTATGATATTTTAACATTAATTGATCGACAAATAACTTTTTAATTGTATCGAATTGATCAAACTAGACTAGCAGAATCTACATTACGGAGTTTTTACAAAATGTCTTAATCATTCGCTAGAGTGGATTTTCACAAATACAAATCATTTTATATACTTACAAACAACTTAAATAAATTTTATTTACTATAAATAAATTAATAAATACTCAATAATTAACACAAAAGATATATTTCATACGACGTTTACCATTAAATTTACAACAATCAAATTTATTTTTAGTACGATAATAAACAGCAAGTGAAACAGCAGGCCTGTTGGTCTAGGGGTATGATTCTCGCTTCGGGTGCGAGAGGTCCCGGGTTCAATTCCCGGACAGGCCCTAACTTTTACTTCAACTTTTTTATTATTTTATTTTGTCATACCTGCATTAATTTTTGTTCACATATAATTTTAGTTAATAATTTTTTGAAAATTATGTTTCTTCAAAGATATTTTTTTATAAAAATTGAAAAAAATATATAAAAATAAATTTGAAAGCAGCCACCTTGTTAAATATGACATTCCCCTAACACCTAACTCTGATTTTACTGTTGATGAAGATGTTTTTCATTCTAGAATAAGCATCTTTCGACTTCCGAGATAATTGAAGCTGTTGGACTCGTTTCACTTTCACATTTTTCGAACAGTAATCTAAATAGAC
>NW_008704170.1:2775772-2776056 GCF_000326865.2 Helobdella robusta | reverse complement strand
ATACCACATACAGACCAATTCATCATTAGCTGCATAGATATCTTAACGTCGCATCTCCAACATTCTATTGTCTATGTTCCCACTCCTTTATTATAACTCATTTCTTAATCATCATTATCAACATCTTCGTCATCGTCACCATCCTCATAATCGTCGTCATCATCGTTAATATTTTCTTCCACAAACATTAATTTTCATTTTAATTACCTTAATCTACATTATATTTTCTCTATTTCTCTCTCTCTCTCTCTCTCTCTCTCTCTCTCTCTCTCTCTCTCTCTCTC
>NW_008704170.1:2772232-2773965 GCF_000326865.2 Helobdella robusta | reverse complement strand
ATCATCACAACAACAACATCACCATCATCATCGTCATCATCATCATCATCATTTGGTCAACGTCACGTGGTCTCAGACTATTTTTAGTAGTTCCGGTTTAGTCGAGGTCTACTCTGAGATGGTGGCCTGGCCCATTAGAAAAATTGCACCCCATAATAATAATAATAATAATGACAATAATAATAATAACAATAATAATAACAATAATAATAATAATAAGAGTAATTATAATAAGAGTAATTATAATGGCGCAACTCTTGGCGCCAGCGATCTTATATTTACTGAATGGAGATATGAGAAAAAAATTTGTCACGGTAATGATGACGATGACGACGATGATGATGATGACGACGATGAGGACGATGGTGACGATTCTTTTTATGGCGATTTATTCATTTCATTATATTTCCATGCCTATTTTGTGAAGACGACGATGATGAACATAACGCAATGAAACCGACATGATAATGATTGCAATATTACTACTACTACTACTACTACTACTACTACTACTACTACTACCACCACTACTACTACTACTACTAATAATAATAATAATAAAAATATTATTAATAAAGATGATGATGATGACGATGACAGCAGTAGCGAAGATAAGAAATGCCCATCAAACCATGATGATGACGACGACGACGCTGAAGGTAGTGATGATGAAGGTGATGATGATGGTGGTGGTGATGATAATGATAGTGATGGTGATGATGATGATTATCATTTTTAAGGATCGGAACGCCGAGAGAAAAAGCTAAGTTGCGTATATGAACAGCAGCATGACAAGAAATATATAGTGAGATGGATTGAAGATGGGTTGGTTTGATATCATTCATTCTTTCATTCGTTATTTTATTTCTTCCTTTACTCACTCACTCACTCACTCACTCACTCACTCACTCATTCATTCAATTATTCACCCATTCATTGAGTCATTCAATAATTGATTGATCCATTCATTCATCTGTTCATTTAATTTTCGTTAATTCACGTTTGGATGTTACTATTTAAAACTTCCAGTTTAATGTTTTTCAGTTACTGATATTTAAGTTATTTAAAATAATCCAAAAACAAACACACACACACACACACTACACACACACGCACACACACTTACACGCACATACACACACTCGCACACACACACGCGCGCGCACACAGTTGCACTAACAAACGGTGCGATATTTGATGCGTAAAATTTAACACTTTTGTATAAGGGTAAGAAAGATTTAACAACAACATTCACAACAACAACAACAAACAACAACAACAACATACTCAACAACAACAACAACAACAACAGCAACCTCAACATTAACAACAACAACAACATACTCAACAACAACAGCTTCAATCACAACAACATCAAGAACATTAATAACAACATCAAAATCTCTATTGTACATATCTTAAAACACGTAAAGAATGGAGAAAAGAAGAAAGAGAGAGAGAGAGATAGAGAGAAAGATAGAAAGAGAGAAAAAAAGAGGACTACGTATTCTACGAGTATTCGACTGAATAATTAAACAAGCGAATCTTTCTCGCATCCCTGACCGCTCCAGTTCCGACAAAACCGACCGACAGACGCAAAGCCTTGAACCGGTTCAACGAATGAAACAACGTTCGGAATGAATAATTAGGAATTAGGCAGATGTAGGGATGTGCTAGATTTTGTAAAGTGGGGGCTGGGGTTAGAGTAATAAAATGTAATTTGGAAATTAGNC
>NW_008704170.1:2758736-2772182 GCF_000326865.2 Helobdella robusta | reverse complement strand
GCAATTCAAAGTGTGGGATATCTTCAACGACACTGATCGTTACAACATCAACAACACAAAAATCAAAACATTAACAACAACAACGTCAACAACAACAGCAACGACATCAACAACAACATCAACAACAACAACATCAACAACAACATCAACAACAACAACATCAACAACGACAATTTTCTCAAATTAATAATTAAGTATGTTTCAACATTACATTCTTTGCTCGTACAGACCACTCAACCAATCCTATTTATCTACCAACTACTCCTACTACTACAACTACCGCCACCACCACCACCACCACTGCTACTACTACTACTACTACTGCTGCTGCTGCTGCTGCTGTTGCTGCTGCTGTTACTTCTACTACCTTTACTGCTACTTTTACTACAGAAGCTACTACCAAAATATTACTACTACCACTATAGTTTTAATAACTTGATTGATTGCTTTATTATATACACACACATACAAACAAATATACAAACAGATATACAACTACACATGCACATACAAACATGCATACATGCATACAAAAAAACAAACAAACATTCAAACAAACTAAAAACATACATACAAACAAACAAACATACAAACAAACATACATACAAATAAACATACAAACAAACAAACAAACATACAAACAAACATACAAACAAAAATACAAACAAACAAACATACAAACAAACATACATACAAAATAGGAAACAGTTTTTTTCATGCATTAGATTTCAACGTCTTACCAGCAGTACTATCGTCTTACACAAAGGTAAACATGAGTGAATGAATGAATGAATGAACAAACGAGGGAATGAACGAACGAACGAACAAGTGAATGAATGAATTAATAGATGAATGAATAGATGAACAAATGAGTGAATGAACAAACCTACTAATAAACTTATAATAAACTTATGAATGAACGTTTGGACGAACGTACAAACGAACGAACGAACAAATAAACAAATATAAATACACCACACACACAAACACTTTCTCTTTCTCTCTCTCTCTCTCTCTCTCTCCTTCCTCGAGGTCTCCCCAACAATCTGAACGTAGACTTCCAATGCAACGATGATTTTATGACAGTTGATCGCTGGCTCTGGATTGGTTAGTACGTGTGTGTGTGTGCGTGTGTGTGCGTGCATGCGTATGTGTGCGTGTGTGTGTGTGTCTGTGCATCATCGAAACGAAAAGTGTTTTAATCGAAACGAGACGAGACGAGAATTTATATGCATCTGTAGATCTGAAAATTTATACGCTACAATACAATACACTTTAATATGAAAATTGCATCATGCTCGTTTATTCAACTAATAAATTAAATACAAAAAAACAGACAGGTAGATACAAACAAACAAACAAACAGTAAAATACACATATACAAACAAACAATCAAATTCACGAACAAAAAAAACACATAATCAAACGAAAAAACATACAAACAAACAAACAAACCAAAATACAAACAAACAAACCAAAAGACATACAAAAACATACAAACACACATACACACACAGACATACAAACACAAAAACATACATGCGATTGTGTATAAACTTAATTATTGCCGAACCAGAGGCCATAGCAAACAAAAGTATGTTTGCCCATTCGTTTAATCATAGATACATATATTAGGTAACTGCAATCAAAGTAAAAACATTACTACTACTGCTGTGGCTACTGCTGCTACTACTACAGCTGCTACTACTACTGCTACAACAACTACTACTGCTGCTGCTACTACAACTACACAACAACAAAAGCAGTACTAATAAGAATATCAATTATATAAAATAATAGCAACAGCAACAACAATCACATCTTTTCTTCAGACGCAAGCTCCCCACAAGCCTGTCCAAGTCTCGGTGGTTATGACGTCATTACTCATCATCAAAATGGCGGAACGGTATCATCATCATCCTCATCGTCACCTTCATCATCATTTTATTATCATCATCTTATAACAATCAAGTACCAGCAGCATTAGCAGCGTGAAAACTACCGTCGTCATCATCATCATCTCACTATCATCATCATCATCCTCACGAATTCATCATCATCATTGTCATCATCATCACGACGTCATCATCAGATCACGTGCTCAACGGATGAGAGTTCAACGCGGTTCGAACTCGAGTGCATGAACTCTGAAGGGCTTCTGTTTAAACCGGCCAAGTATGAATGCGATTTTACCCAAAGGTCAAGGTTGAAAGGTCGCCATATTTTAATACAATATATATATTGTTATTATTATAGCTATAATAATAATAATTGTTATTATTAATTATAATTGGACAAATTGAACTTCATTTAAACAGAAAAACGATTTACTTGTCATTCTTATTGGAGATTAACCCCCGACGATGATGATGACGATGATAACGACGATGATGATGATAGTGAAGATGATAATGATGGTGATGGTGATGATGATGGGGATGGTGATAATGGTACTGATGACGATGACGAAGATGAAGACGTATCAACCAATGGTGTTACCGGCGATCATCTAGAAAACAATGGTTATATCAACCATAATACTACTACTACTACTACTTACAATAATAATAATAATAATAATTATAATAACTATAATAATAATTATAATAACTTTAATAATAATTATAATAACTATAATAATAATCATAGGAACAATAACAAAAAAATAACTTACTTTCAAATTCTAATGGTCGAAGAGGAGCGCGCCGAGAAAAATAATAACAATAACAACAACAACAACAATAATAATAATAATAATAATAATAATAATAATAATAACGGTTACTCAATGAAAATAAGTAATGTACCTCATCTTCATCATCATTATAGCCTGGTGGGTTGAGTTGTTGACGATGTTTCTAATCATCATCATCATCATCATTATTATTATTATTATTATTATTATTACTACTACTACTACTACTATTACTACTGCTAGAGTATTCCAGTCCTGCCGAGGTTCGCCGCCAAAAGTTCCGGCTACATTCTGATTAATAATGGATTTAAACTGACTGACATCAACAACATCAAAAAATACATCAACAACAACAACAACCACAACAACAACCACAACAATCACATCAACGACGACAACAACCACATCAACAACCACAACAATAACAACCATATCAACAACCACAATCACAACTACAACAACAACAATAGCCATAATAATAATAATAATAATCATAATAATAATAACAAGCCTGCTTATGGTTATAATACTATGAAAAATGCAAATAACAAAATGAGTATTAGTGAAAATATTAACGAAAGTAAAATAAACGCTAGTAGCAGAGGTAGTAGCAGCAGCAGCAGCAGCAGTAGTAGTAGTAGCGGTAGCAGTAGTAGTAGTAGTAGTATTAGTAGTAGTAGTAGTAGTAGTAGTAGTGAAGTATCTTTTCGAAACAAGATCGTGAAAGACGGTGGAAGATTTGACTTTATCTACAGAATACAGAGAAGTGGTAATGATAATGATGATGATGATGGCGATGATGATGGTGGCAAAGATGGCGATGATGGTGATGATGATGATGGCGAAGATGGCGATAATTAGGATGATGATGTGATGATGTTTATGACAATGATGAAGATGACAATAGTGATGATGATGATGATAATAATAATTGTAATAACAACAAAAATGACATCATCAAAAAAATTCAGACAGGAGCCTGTGCTACGATGAAACCGCTAAATGTTTTGATCACGTGAGGACAGGAAGCTGCTACAGTGATTACGTGGCTAGGAGTTTTGCGAATTTCTGTCTGAAATCTTGCGGACTCTGCGGTTTATAATCTTTTTTTATTTATAATCTTTTTTTATTTATAATGTTTTTCCCCTGATCTGATTTTAAGATTAGTTGCCACCCATTACCTTTTGTTATTTATAATCTTTTTAATGATCTATTTTATAATCTTTTGTTTTTTTTCATTATACAGAGATAGCTCCTTCCCCTGAAAACGAATGTGGCTTTCCGGCTGACATACACGGACGCTACTTCGAATTCTCCATCGAAAATTTTCTAGATCAACTTCGCAAAAAGAACAACAACCACAACAACAACAACAACATCAACAACAACAACAACAACAACAAAAATAAAATATTTGCAAGTCGTCATCAGCGTAAAAACCCTCGCAAGCAATGGAAACATCGAAAACACTCAAAAACGCTGACGTCACATGCCGGCGGCAACCGGAAACAGGTCCTTATCACTTCCGGTTCTATGATTGTGACGTCAGAGTTGACCGGAAGAGGTAGTCACGTGTGCAAGAGTAAACACTGGAGCATGTCCAACTATAAAATCTTCTCCTTCTTAGAAAATGGATGGTGGGTTACGATAATGACGACGACGATGATGCTGATGACGATGATTTGATGATGACGATGATGATGATGATGTTATTACGTCACAGCCGGCCAAGGTACTCGTGCATGAACATAATGAAGACAGACGTCGGAAATGTTGAAGTGATCACTTGTTAGTTACGTACATCATCATCGTCACTCTTTTACAACCACCTCTTCGTTGCCTTCTTGATTTTTGAAATCTTCGATAGTCATAGAGATGTAGTGTAGTTGTAGTGGTGGTGGTAGAAGCGATAATATTCATAATTTATAATAATAATTTTTATTATGACTGAGATATTATAACTAATTATGATTGACAATTATTTAGCGCTCACATCCCAGAAGGATGTCCTACTGAGTTATTGCACTTCAATCACACCACCATCATCACCATCATCATTATCACTGAATGACGTCATTCTCAACAATAACAACAACAACAAAAACAACAATAGCAACATTAATAATAACAACAACAACATTAATAATAACAACAACAACAATAATAATAGACTCCACTTAACTAAAGAGATTTTATTCGGTGAGTATTTATATCATGTAGTATTAATTTCACTTTTAATCAGCGTCGTCATAATCATCATTATTAGATTTATCATTATCATTACCACCATGGTCATCGTCATCATCAGCTCCGGAAAATATGGAAAAGGATGTGTGTTTATCCGGCTCGGTATACTCGATATCGTCAACATTTACCGACGGTTCAACGTTTGTCGGTACGGCTAGTGATCTGCAAGTACAATGCAGCAGCAGCAGCAACAGCAACAACAGCAACAACAACAACAATTATTACAACAGCAACAACAACAATTATTACAATTACGATTGCAAGAGTATATATCCAAATAACCATTTGACCGTCCGTCTTGAGAAAGTCAAACTGTACTATCCAAGTGAATAATTATTTTTATTATTATTGTTTAAATAGATTTATAATTATAGTTATAATTATAGTTATAATTATAGTTATAATTACAGCTCTTAATTATAGTTGTTATCGTAATTTTCAAAGGACGGTTGAAATGTCTGCTACGTTTGAGTATTAGCAAAGATATAAAGTTCCTAATAACCAAAGATACGTTTAGGGATGACGTCATTTGCTGGGTTGGTTTTGATTGGTCGATCGAGTTTTGTTTTGTGTGCGAATGGTGTTTGGTAATGGTGAATGGTATTTGGTGGTTGAATTTAGTGACGTCATAATGATTGAACGCATGTGATTGGTTGAATTTTAGGTGTATTTCTTTCAAAATTTAATCGTATTTGAATCTTTAGGTGGTTAAAACACAGCAACAACCAAATCAACAACAACAGCAGCAACAACAACATCATCAGCAACAACAACAACAATACGAATTAATAAGGGTTGAATGCGATTCGATAAGAAGCATTGTTGAGTACAAGGAAGATTATGAAGTTCATCTAAGTACCATGCTGATGAATGAATTTGGTCTGTTGTTGTTATTATTATTATTGTTGTTGTTGTTGCTTGTAGTAGTAGTAGTTGTTGTTGTTGTTTCTTGCAGTAGTTGTTGTTTTTGTTGTTGTTGTTGCTTTCTGCCTCTATTGATATAATTAAGCTGGCATATAAAAACATTTAACGTGAAGAAAAAACTGTTTTTCGTTCGTCCTAGATAACAGAAACCAAAGTTGTAGCAGCAGTAGCAGCAGCAGCAACGACAGCAACAACAACGACGACGACGACAATGACCACAACAACAGCAACAACAACAACAACATTAATTCTGATCTCTCAAATCAACCGACAAGCAAATTTTACTACTTACATACTATCAACAAAATTAGCGGCACTAAAAGTAGTAGTAGTAGTAGCAGTAGTAGTAGTAATAGTAGCAGCAGTAGTAGTAGTAGCAGCAGTAGTAGTAGTAGTTATAGTTTCAAGAAGAATGTTTTTATTCATGACAATGTGTTGAAAAATGTTTCCTTTATATTTTACCAAATATTTTTATGTTTCTTGCCAAATGTTATTTTATCTTTCTACAAAAACTATTTTGTATATGAAATATAATAAAATGATTAATTTTTCATCAATTAATTAATTAATTAATTCATTCATTAATTCATTCGTTCGTTCGTTCGTTCATTAACAATATTTTTCTATTTAGTGTTTACTGTGAACAAAGAATGAATGACTTCTTATAACAAACTGAGACACTAAAAAATACAATAAATACGTAGAGATTAATGAACCTAAAAACTGAGAAAACCCTCTCATAAAAGGAGCTTTATGGTAAAAATTCTCCCCAATTTCAACATTTTAATTTTTTTTTCATTAAACTTATTTTTGCCAAGAAAAGTCGTTCAAATTCTGACCAGTCTTCTTCTTTCTCGTGCCTTGTCCTCTCAGGACTTTGGCGACCCCTGACCTCCACAAAACCCGATCTTTAACCCTTGGTAAAAGTTGTATGTATGTATGTATGTATGTATGTATGTATGTATGTATGTATGTATGTATGTGTGCTTGTGTGCTTGTATGTGTGTGTGTTAGTATAAGTACAAACAAAAAATAACAAGCAAGCATACAAACAAGCATACAAACAAATGCACAAACAAACAAACATACATAAACACACATACATACATCATCCTAATTAAATATTCAATAAGCCTTCAAGCCTTCTCTGTGATAACCTAGAGTCTGGCCAAATTACTGTATCCGTATTTATTATTCTATTGTTATTGCTATTATTTGTTTTTTGCCATTTTCAGTTGCTATTTATATCTGATTGTTTTTCTATTATTATTTATATCATTTGTTGTTCTCTGTTGTTGTACACGCAAAAATTGTATGCGGAATGTTTTGTATCTGTATGTATTTGTGTGTATGTGTGTGTGTGTCTGTGTGTGTGTGTGTACAGAAATGTTTACTTGTAATTGTGATTTAGAGTTCACTTAGATATCTTCCTCTTTCTCGTTTCTTTCTCTCTCTCTCTCTTTCCCTCTCTCTCTCTCTCTCTCTCTATCTCTACCTATTTTTCTCTAGAATATTATTTGCTATTGTTCTTTCACATGTATTCAGTTGGGCAGCTTTACACTTAATGTTTCTTATCATAGCAGAGTTCATTGTTTCATTTTTTTAAAATTCATAAGTGTTGATTTAATTGATGTTTTCGTCAAAATTGTAGTCGAAAACATTGAAAACAACAACAACAACAGCAACCACAACAACATCAACAAAATCAGCCGCAAAAATTTTAAAGATACTTTTCCACCCGAGTTTGCTTCTTTCCATCTAATTCACCAAAAACGTACATCCCTGTTTCGCCCTGATCTCCGGAACATCCTTAGAACGCACATCTCTAAAATGTTGACCCCCCTTGATTACGATGCCCTGGAAATGGACCCCAACAATTCGGCCCCGGAACGACTTTCCTTTTTCAACATGGTTCAGGATGTTACGATATTTGGTGCAACTGTCAGCAATCCGGCGTTCAAGTATTCCAAGGTTAGTCTGTGCGCGCGCGTGTGTGTGTATGTGTGTGTGTGCGTGTATGTATGTGTGTGTGTATGTGTGTGTCTGTGTGTGTGTAACACAAAATTGATCTAATTCGCCAGTCAGCGCTGAAGTAAAATGATACACTCCCCACTCAGACGAATGAATGCAACACAAAAACACTTTTATATAAACACACTCACTCATACATACACACTTCTTTTCTCTCTCTTTTCTCTCTCTCTCTCTCTTTCTCTATCTCTATCTCTCTCTCACACACACACATCCACGCACCGAACTCAGATGGAAAACCAAACGACGGAGCACTACAAGCAAGACATCCAGAAAATTCTCGAATACATACCCAATCTATACAGCCATCGTCACTTCTACCTCGCATCCATCCTCTTCCAAGCTCTCAAACAAACCCCAGACAACTATACCATTGTGAAAAAAACTAACTCGAAGAATCTAGAAGTTCACAGAAGCGTCAATAGCAAAAATAGTAAGGTTAGAATCATGAATAAAAATCGTAGCTCTGTGGCTAATGTAGTCGCGACTAATACGGCTAGTAATTTAGCTATAGGCGCTGGCATTAACGCAGCTAATGTGGCTACTGATGCTACTGCTGCTACTGCTATGGATGGAAATGTCGATGTTGTTGTTGTATCGAAACGAGACAACAACTACATCAACAACAATCACGTCACTAACAATACTAATAACAATAGTATCACCATTAATGTTAGCAACAGCAGCAACAATAACAACAACAACAATCACAATAACTTCGAAGATTATAGCGATAACGATGACATCAACAACAACAACAGCAAGCTTGGCACGTCAACAACCGTGAAGAGCATAATGAAATGTAGTAACAACGTCAACAATACCGGGTCTGTAAATACTGGCGGTTCGGATAAATGGAAAACCGTATCTATACCGAAAGTAGAGTTCCGGTCCAATACGGAACAAATGCTCACCTACAATCTGATATACCAAACTCTAAAATGTCAGTTTTAAACACCAACAACGACACCATCAAAATCATCACGATAATTTTTATTATTCAATTTATTATTATTGTTATTTTCCTCTTCAAATAGTCGAAAAATTCCTACTAGAAATTCTGGAGGATTCAAAATACTTTGAACAGTTCCCGGATGTTAGTACATTACGAGTTACTGTTATAAAAAATATTTTTTTCATCTTATTCTTCTTCTTCTCTTCTTCTTTTTCTTCTTCTTCTTTTTATCATTATTATTATTATTAGTAGTAGTAGTGGTAAAAGTAGCAGCAGTAGCAGTAGTAGTAGTAGTAGTACTAAAATCGTTGTTGTTATAATTGTAGTTCTAGTTATAATAAATCGAATCGAATTAAAGCAAACTCGATTTCTAAAATGTTTTATTCCATTATCTTGTCAATATTATTAACTCATTAAAATCGGTTGTACAAAGTATGTCTGGGTGCGTATATATGTTTGTTTGTATGTATGTATGTGTATGTGTGTGTGTGTTGGTGTGTGTGTGTATGTGTGTTGGTGTGTATGTGTGTATGTGAGTTTGTTTGTGCCTTATGCAAAAAAAAACAACAAAAAAAAAATACACACGCACACAGTTTTGCCAAAAAAATGTGGCTGATGAAAATAATTATAGTATTATTAATAATAAATAATATAATAATAATAACAACAACAATAATGATAATAAAAATGAACTAACATGGATTAACGACAAAAACAATAGCAGCAACAATAATAATAACAATAATAATAACAACAATAAGTGTGATAATAAATTATGTAAATTGAATAGCCTTATTTTTCAATAAATAAACAGTCATCCATTGAGATCCCATAGTATATATATATATATATATATATATATATATATATATATATATATATATATATATATATATACACACACACATGACTGAGTGAATGAGAAAATAAATGAGTGAATAAGTAAAAATATAAAATAAATAAATAAACGTTTATATACAATTGCATTTATAAAAATTTGATTTGAAAAATACAAAAAATGTATGTTTGTTTGTTTGTTTGTATGTATGTTTGTTTGTTTGAATGTATGCTTGTTTGTTTGTTTGTAGTTTGTATGTTTGTTTGTTTGTTTGTATAAATAAATAAACAAATAAGTTACCGCGGAAAAGAAAAATGTATAGACACACAACAAGAAAGCAAAAATTGAATGGATGAACGAACGAACAAACGAACGAACGAACGAATGAACGAATAAACTAACATATGAATGAATGAGTGAATAAAGAAATAAATACACGCCTAAATAAATACACAAAGTACATACAAAACATAGAAATAAATACACACGCAAACAAAAAAAATATAGAAAACTTAGAAACATAGAATATAAAACAAACCGCGCTCTATAAATTAAAAAACAAAGACATTAAAATAATTAATCTTTTTGATCTTTTGTACAATTCTTTGAGTAATAATTGAATAAACAAATGTATAAATAAGTTTTATTTATTTATTCTATAAAACTAAATAGAATAAATGAATGAATGAATGAATGAGTGAGTGAGGAGTGAGTGAGTGAGTGAGTGAATGAATGAATGAATTAACGAACGAACGAGCGAATGAATATATAAATATGCAAACGATAGAAAATTGATTTTTCCGATGTATTAAAAAATGTTGATTTTGAAATGTACGAAATGTAATTGGGAATTTAATAACAATAATAATAATAATTATAATAACAATAATAACAATTTTTATTATTGTTGTTGTTGTTTATGTTGCTGCTGCTGATGTTGTTGTTGTTTTCAACTTTTTCAGTAAGTATTGCACATCAGTAGCTTGAGCTTAGGCGTAATAACGGTAATAAAAATAATAATAAAAATATTATTAATAATAATAATATCAATAATAATGATATCAATAATAATATTAATAATTATTCATAATTTTTTTAAAAAACTAAATTTTGAAAGTTGTTAGAAGCGCCGATGTTAATTAGCTGTGCATCTGTCAGGACCACCATGCTGGTATCGAGTGTTGTTGCTGATGTTGTTGCAAATGGTGATGATGATGATGTTTGCATGGTGTATTGTTGTACGCTGTTGCTGTTGTCGTTGTCGTTGTTGTTGTTGTTGTTGTTTATATAAGCTGACGTGTCGAAGAGATTGTTGTTGTTGTTGCTGCTGCTGTTGTTGGTTTCAAATTCGTTGTTTATCTTCGTGGGAGCGATTATTATTATCCGTTCTTGTGTGTTGTTGTTGTTGTTGATGATGATGTTGCTGTCGAAATGTTGTTGTTGTTGTTGTTGAGTTAGTGACGAGTTTTTTAATAAATAGTTTTGCAAATTATTGTTCAGTAGATCCATCTGGTAGTTATCTACTATCATACTGTTGCTGTTGTTGTTGTCACTGATGTTGTTGTTGTTGTTGATGTTGTTGTTGTCATGTTCGTTGTCAACATAGCCAGTTGTGGAGATTAGGATTTGCCTATTCAAGTTGTTTATCTCGTTGGCGAGTCGGACGCTACTGTTGTTTATAAGGTTGATGATGTCTGTATTTATGACGTAGTTGTTTGGGTCAACGTACAAGTTGTTCATATTTGTATAGAGTACATTGTTATTGTTGTTGTTGCTGCTGTTTTGGAACTCCATTAAGTTGTTGTTGTTGTTGTTTGCTGTTATGAGGAAATTGTTGTTGATGTTTTGGAAGATGGTGTTGATCAAGGCCTGCGTTTTGTTCTTGTTCTCCTCAGTCTGCTCTGAATCTATACACTCCATGATTCCATCATCGTCGTCGTCTTCTTCTTCTTCGTCTTCGTCATCGTTGTTTTTCTTGTTATTATCATCATCATCATCATCATTATTATTGGACGTGTTATTATTATTATTAGTAGTTGTTGTTGTTGAGTTGTTGTTGTTGTCGTTCTCGCATTTGATGTTGTTGTTGCTGTCTATGGCGGTATTTAAAGATTTGTTTAATACGCCGTTCTTGTTGTCGTTGTGTTCGTTGTTGTTGTTGTTAGATGATGACGACGACGAGAAAGATGATGACGAAAACGAATGGTGATTGGGAGAGTTATTGGTGAAAGAGTCGTTCGGCGATGTCTCAGAAGATGATGGCGGTGGTGTTAATTGGAAGATGCTCGATGATAACATGTCGTTGTTTAAAGTGTTGTTGATACTGATGTTGCTGCTATTTAGAAGGTTGTTGTTGTTGTTTATAAAACTGTTTATAAAGTTGCTATTGCTTAAGTTATTTAGGATGATACTCGTGTTGTGGTTGGAGTCGTTGGTTAAACTCTGACTGCCATTCAATAAAATATTTGTTGTTGCTGTTGCATCGCTAATGTTCTCACCGATGATTACATTACTATTGCTGCTACTACTGAGAATGTTGTTAATGTTGTTGTTGTTGTTGTTGATGCTGTCATTCGAGAATGTAGCAAAGACATGTTGGAAGTTAGGCACTGAAACACAACCGCCTGCCACGGATGAGCCAGGCGTTTGTAGGGAGAGGCTGGTGAAAATATTCTGCGGTGAGAAGATAGTTTGATAAGCCTGAGGGACCGTGAAACCGTTGAAACTCGGCTGTATCGATAAGTTATTCGAATCGCTGTTTGGGTCGGTGGCGACTGCGGCGACTGCTGCTGCTGCTGTTAAAAAGTTTTGTGAGTTTTGGAGATTGTTCGTTAGCAGCTGAGTCGCTGGAAGACCTGTCGTTAAGCTGGCTGCGTTGAAAAAACTGGGCATCAACGTTGTTGTTGCTGTGTTGTTTTCAGTTGATTCGTTTAATAACTGTTGTTGTTGTTGTTGTTGCTGCTGTTGTTGTTGTTGTTGTTTCTGAGCGGCTAACGATGACGCTAATGCAACGGCCGCAGCAGTCACGATGGAAGCCGCGTTAGCGTTTGGATTGGTGGCTATGGAGTTCTGGTTGGCCAAATTGTGAATCCTCATGTGCACGTTCAAGTTACTGTTCTGCGTGAACTGCTTGCTGCAGTGCGGACAGCTGAACGGCCTGGCCGCCGTGTGGATTCGCATGTGAGCGTTCAAGCCGATGTTCTTGGCAAACTTCTTGTTGCAGTGCTGACACGTGTACGGTTTGTCGCCGCTGTGCACTTTCAAGTGATGCACCAAGCTGCTGTTCCTGCTGAACTGCTTGCTGCAGTGGTTGCAGTTGAACGGTCGCTCGCCCGTGTGCAGCCGCAAGTGGTCCTTGAGGCTGCTGTTCTGTGTGAACTGCTTGTTGCACTCGGGACATTCGTACGGCTTGTCGCCACTGTGGCTGCGGAGGTGGTGGTTCAGACTGCTGTTTCTCGTGAACTGCTTGGGGCAGAAGAGGCAGTGGAAGGGTCGGTGCGAGGCGTGCACCCTCATGTGGGCGTTCAGACTGATGTGGCGTGCAAACTGCTTACCGCAGTGCGTGCACGTAAAGAGCTTGCCGTCGCTGTGCACCTTCATGTGGTGGGTGAGGCTGCTGTTGCGTGTGAACTGCTTGCCACAGTGCCCGCAGCGGAATGGTTTTTCCCCGGAGTGATTCCTCATGTGGTGCGTCAGACTGCTGTTCCTAGTGAACTGCTTGCTGCACTGTGGACAGCTGAATGACTTCTGGATGGT
>NW_008704170.1:2747210-2756384 GCF_000326865.2 Helobdella robusta | reverse complement strand
AGAGGATGGCTCAGATTTTGTGTGAACGATGTGAAATTAGGATAACTGTTGTTGCTGATGTTATTGTTTAGCAAGTTTGTTGTCAGAGAGGAATTAATGTTGTTGTTGTTGTTGTTGTTGATGTAAATATTCGTGTTGATTAGGCTACTTAGATTGTTGTTGATACTGTTGTTTAGCGTGTCGACGTTGTTGTTGTTGTTGTTGTCAAAGGATGAGTTGTTTGTGTTGTTGGACTGCATTATACTGATGTCAAGTCCAGCGTTCAGTGCTTTCTGTAGTTCGTTTTGTTGCTCTAGCGTTAGCTCGCCTACTTGTTGAAACTCGAAAGCGTTTGTATTTTTGCAGTTGTTAGCTTGATCTTGAATGAGGCTGCTGTTTTGTGCTAGTGAGGATGGTTGTTGGTGGATCGTGAATTGGTTGCCGATTGATCTGGAGTCCACCAATATTTGGTTGCTGCCTAGGTTCATCGTTTGTTGGAGTTCGAGGGGTGCTGTGAGGACGTTGTTCGTATTGCTGTTGTTGTTGTTGTTCAATAAGTTGTAATTCAGTGTGTTCTGTAAGTCGGAACTGGAAGAGATATCCATGGACGTGTGGATCTCAACACCGTTGCCAAAATCTGAAAATGTTAGACCGAGGTTTGCGAGCGCACTCTGCAGATCAATTCCTGTTGACGGCGCCAGAAAATCCGACCCGATAGCAAAATTACCGATCGCTAATTGTCCCAACTCGCTACTCGTCAGGCACCCGCCAAGACTTGCCATCGCTTTTTGAATTTCCAAACCGGCACCGGAGTCCTGGCAGTAATTACCGACCAGCTGAATGACATTACCCGATACCCCGTCATCCGACTCGATATTCAGTACACACGTCTCGGTATTCATAACATCGCCGTTCGCATTTTCTGAAACAAGACCTCCATGCAACTCGGATTGCATGTTATCAAGATCACCGTGGCATATGACCAGAGAGTTCAAAGTTTCGGTTTCCATTTCTAACCTTCTGCCAGGGCATTGCTTCAGTACCAACTCCAAGTCGTCATCGTTCCTCGCCAGGTTGACCTCTGACCTGTCCTGAATGACCCCCATGTTCTGGTGGGAGGAGGATGATGAAGATGAGGATGGAGATGATGAGGAGGAGGATGAAGGGCCGATGATGATCTCCTCTACCTCGCATGGGCTGATGGCTGGCGAGTCTGCGTAGCATTCATTTTCCATGCTAATGATGTTGCTGCTGCTGTTGTTCTTGTTGTTGTTTTGTTTTTTTGTTGTCGATCTTGCTGTTGTTGTTTGGTTTATCGATGTTGTTGTTCGTTTTGTTGATGTTGTCGTTCGTTTTGTTGATGTTGTTGTTGTTGATGTTGTTGTTGTTTGTTCACGCTGCCAACGAAACTAGACGCCAGATTTTGCCATTTTACGTACATGTGTTTCCAGATATTTATCTTTTTTGACATGCGCTGTTTGTGTGCACTCGCGTGTTGGTGCGTTTTTGTTGTTGCTGTTGTTGTTGCTGCTGTGCTGTTTTTGTTGTTTTTGTTGCTGTTGTTGTTGTTTTGTTGTTAATGTTGTCTTGTGATTACAAAACTTAGAAGTTATTTCACAGCCTTAAACAAGTTTATTTGAAGACTTAAACATGATGGAAGAGAATTTGTGTGTGTGTGTGTTTGTTTGTCTGTATGTGTGTACTTTTGTGTGTGTGTGTTTGTATGTGAGTGTGTGTGTGTGTGTTTAACATAAATTTTTTGATTCTCATATCTTTAGTCAATCAAAATTCAAGTGCATTTATATAAAAAAAATTTGAAAGCTATTTGCGAACTGGAAAAAACTTCCTTTTATTAAAAAATAAATAATATAAATTAAGTTGAGGGTAGATTTTTTTTATGCTGGTTATAAAGTTAATAAAAATTCTTATTTAAAAGTAGAAAATTTCATTTAAAATCTTCATAACTTTATTACTCTCAGACCAAAAAAACATCTGGCCTGGTTAATATGCTGCTTTTTAATATCACGCATTTCTTGAAAGAGTATCAATAAATAAATAAATTAACAAATTAATAAATAAAATATTAATTAATTAATCAGTTAACTATATAACTAATTAATTAATTAATTAATTAATTAATTAGCCGAAAATGTTTGTACTGAAACTGTGATCAAATGGATGGTCTGGATTTATTATTCTCTCGCAATTTCAATTGGTGGTCATGTTTTTGTCTTGAGATTGCACGATTATCACAAAATATGAGAGAGAAAGAGAGATAAAGAGAGATAAAGAACAATACAAAAAGAGAGAGAGAGAGAAAGAAAGAGAGAGAGAGAAAGAAAGAGAGAGAGAGAAAGAAAATTGCTTTCTCTTATGTAGATAAGTACAGCGGATGTGATTTTTTTTACGTTGGGAATTTTACGTCTCCTTTGAAACAAAAACTCACTCTCGCTTTCGAAATGGTTTGTATGTTTGTTTGTATGTATGTACATACGTAAGTATGTATGTATTTATGTATGTATTTATGTATGTATGTATGTATGTATGTATGTATGTATGTATGTATGTATGTATGTATGTATGTATGTATGTATGTATGTATGTATGTATGTATGTATGTATGTATATGTATGTATATGTATGTATGTATCTATGTATGTATGTATGTATGTGTATATACAAGTGTACTCTGAGTCTTCTCAGATCTAATGAATGACACGACGATGTGATGCAGTTTCGTAGGCTTTGGGTGACTTCATTGCGATCGAATTTACTTTTAAATAGATATTTTGGAATTGTATGTGAAGGGATGGTTAATTAGTTTGAAAATTGGGTTAAATTTGTGGGTTTGTTTCGGTATAAAGTGGAAAGTTTAAAAAAAAATAATTTACTACAAGATTAATATCAGTAGTTATAAATTAGAATCATTGTTTGTGGTAGTAGTAGTGTAGTAGTAGTATTAGTAATAGTAGTCGTAGTAGTAGTAGTAGTTGTAGTAGTAGTTGTTGTTGTTGCTTTTTGTTGTTGAAGATGGTGATGCTGATGGTCACAATGGGGAAATATATTCTACGTTCATTAGTCTTTTTATTATTCTTTCATTCTTCAGGAGTTTGTATGCATGTTGGCATGTTTGTTTGTATGTATGTATGAAAATATGTACACAGAGATTGTTGAAATTGAGATTATTGTTGTGTAACTCCAAAATAAACATACAATGAAATACATTAAAGTGTACACTTTATCACTTATATACAAACGTATTTCAATAATTTCGCATCCAATTGTTATACTTCTATATACTTTACATACATAAATAAATATGTACATGTATCCATGTCTCGTTGTATCAAGTTTGTATATAATTGTTGTATATACTGTCGCATAATACAATCCTATGTATATATGTTTGTATGTACGAACGTTTGTATGTACGTTCGTTTGTATGTACGTATGTACGTATGTATGTATGTATGTATGTTTGTATGTATGTATGTATGTATGTTTATCCGGTCAACAAACGAGTTGTAATGTTTCCAAATCCGATGTCAACCAATCGGCAACAACAGCAACCGTCCCAGCAGCAAGCAGCACAAATTCATTCGAACGAATTTCTCACTAATCTCAATAGTCGGCGGCCAACTAGAACATCACCAGGCGACAGTTCGCTACATTATTAACTATAACTTAATCGAATTTCGTTAAAAGTTAATTTAAATTGAATTAATTCCACAACGTATTCTCGACAGCAACAGCAATCTCAACATACAACAATTTATATTTCAACTCGTGAACGTATATGCCTGTCTGCTCAATCATCAAGCAACTGCATCGCCTATGCTTATGCTTTCCTATGCTTAGCACACATCTGCATACATACATACATACAAACATACGTACATACATACATACAAACAAACATACATACATACAAACATATATATATATACATACATACGAACATACATACATTCACCGCAGCTTATTCATGTATGTGTAGTAACGGATGCAGCGCAGATATAAACTTATAAACCTAAATTGTATGTATGTATGCATGTATGCATGTATGTATGCTTGTTTGTATGTGTTGTATGTTTGTATGTGCATATAAAAAGAATACACACTCAAACACATTAAATCAAACTGCCCCGTTATAATTATTAACATCAGAATTGTTATCTTTAATTCATTTTCCATCATCATAATCATTACCACCACCATCATCGTCATCATCATCATCATCGTCATCATCATCTTCTTCCTCTTCCTCTTCCTCCTCATCATTTGCCGCAGCAACGCGCCAAACAAAGAAGCTCGCCAGCCTGGAAAGCATTGTAGAGATATGGGAAAAATGTGAGGGTTATATGAGCATATACATTGCAAAGAAAATGTATGGCATACTAATTGTATGTATGCATTCATATATATATATATATATATACATATATATACATATATATATGTATATATATATATATATGCATGTATATATATATATATATATGTATGTATGTATGTGTGTGTACGTATGAGTGAGAAAATGATTGTTTGTGAGAAAGAGAAAGAGAGAGAGAGAGAGAGAGATAGATAAGAGAGCTATTTATGATTTTCATGAATATTTCAAGATATGATGATGCCTTGAATAGAATTAGACTGAAGAGTGAATGGATGAATGAATGAATGAATGAGTGAGTGAATTAATGAATGAGTGAGTGAATGAATGAATGAGTGAGTGAATGAATGAACGAACGTCTGAATGAATAAATGAGTGGATGAAAGAATTTATGAATGTGACGATCGATTAACCGATGAAATGGCTATACAGAGTTACATCGTTAATTAATAAATGATTTATTGCGATTGTAAACATCGAAATATGATGAAGAACACACGACAACCCCCCCCCACACACACACACACATACACACACAAACAAACAAATATACATTTATATATACACACACACCAACACACACACACATAAACCAATTTAGAATCTGCGCATGCAATACTTAAAGTAGAACGCCGTTGTCTTCTGAGATAAAACTTATTTGTTTCTATGTATGTATGTATGTGTGTGTATGTATGTATATGTGTGTATGTATGTGTGTGTGTTTGTGTGTGTGTGTGTGTATGTCTGTGTGTGAGTGTACGTAATTGTACAAACGTTTGTAAACATGTAATTTAGATGGAGGTGATACTCAAAGGCATTCCAACATGCACAAACATCAATCCTTCTAAATAATCTAACGTGATATCCTTCTAAATATGATTCTCATGTAGTTTTAGTATCGGTGTCAAAATTTGTGGGGCGCCTCTTTTTCGAAGAACTCAGGAGCACATTTTCATCTTCTCGCTTCATCTGCAATTAATAAATTTAAAAAATTGAAAAATTAGTTGATAAAATTTGAAAAGATTAAAATAAAAATGAGACACCCAATATAAAGATGACATGATGAGAACGAGAAATAAATAGAGATGGAGGAAGATAGAAAGAGAGAGAGTGAGAGAGAGAACGAAAAATAAATAAAGATGGAGGAAGATAGAGAGAGAGAGATAGAGAGAAGGAGAGAGAGAGAGAGAGAGAGATACACGCACGCAGCACATAAACACACGCACACACATACAGAACATTCCCAAAATGGCGACCATCATGGTGTTGCTTGGGGATCTCCAGAGACGTATGTTTGAGCAGCACATCCCGAAACCGAACGAAGAAGTAGTGGAGGAAGTCTTCACCCTACAGAAATCTCTCTACGAAATGAAAAATAAATTAAGCGCTTCATTAGCTAGGTTTGTGTGACGTCAATTTAGTTGTGGTCGTGTTAGGTCATTAGTGACGATTGTATTAGGACCATTTAATGGTTTCGTTACGTAATTTTTTATGGTATCTTGTTGGCCGTATAGTGTCTGACTGGATGGTAATACGGCGTCATATGGTGTTTGTTGGTCTTAACGCCTCATTTTATGGTGGATTGTGGTGTTTTTTGGTGTTACTTGTGTATTAATGTATTAATAGTGCCTAGATGTCCTCATCTCATTGTTATAACAAAATTTTTTATCGTCAGGATAATCATCACCATCACGATGACCATCATCATGATCATGATCATCATTATCATCATCATACCATCATCATGATCATCATTATGATGACCATCATCATCATCACCATTATCATCATCACCATCATCACAAGATGTCGCATATCACGTGGTATATCATCTTTCAACCATCTGCTCCCTCCCGAAGTGAGACAGAATGATGACCTAGCCTCCAAAATGCTGATATGCTGCTGGGTCAACCAGAACAAGATCAGGTTATGATTGTGATGACAACGATGACGACGAAGATGATGATTATGATGATGACGATGATGATGATGCTGGTTATGATAGTAGTAGTGAAGTTTCTGTGCTACGGCTTCTGCTGCTGTTTTTGATGAAAATGTGAATGGTGATTGAACTGCCTGCATTAACCATAAAATACATTCGAAAAAATGACTTGAATACCAGGCAATACGACTACTACAACTACTGCTACTACTGCTGCTGCTACTACTACTACTACTACTACTGCTGCTACTACTATTACTACTGCTACTACTACTTCTACTACTACTATTACTAATAATAATTATAATTGTAATAATAATAATAGTTTAAATAATGATAATTTTATTTGTAAATATAAAAAATTCATGTCGAGATATTTCATCAGCTCTAGCGAACGCTATTCTATTATCACTACACGATGCAAGATAAAACGCTTCGGAAAATTATGTGTGATCAGTTAATTATTTTACAATTAATAATAATAATAATAATAATAACATCAACAACACAATAAAGATTGACCTTTAACCTTTAACAAAGCCTTCAGAAGTTATTCGACACCCTGGCCGAACTGAATTTCAGAGAGGTCAAGGAGCTGACGGAACTGACATCAGAGGGTACGTACCTAAGAGATCGCCATTGCTATGACGTCATCTATTTTTCTAGCGCTATGTGGAATTCTTTCGAGGAGTTCGGTCCCGTCAAGAAACATCAACTTATCATGCAGGTGACGAAGATGACGACGACGATTGTGATGATGATGATAATAATAATAATAATAATGGGAACAATCTTTTATTCATCAATAAAATCAATAAAAATGACAATACAAATTAAGTAAAATGAAATGAAAAGTCAATGAAATAATTAGTGTTTTATCAAATCTGCGAAGCTCATCATTCAAATCGAGTGAGTACAGCCTGAGTTAATTAGTTTCAAAATTGGTTCATTTCAAATTTCTATCACAATAGATAGCGTACGACGATGATACAGCAGACTTAATAAGGTCGTTGCAAAAGTTATCAGACCAAACAATGTTTATATGAGATAAATTAAATTGCTTGAATAAACCCAATGTAGAAATTTCGAATGTATTTATTTTTATTTTCAAATGTTTGCAATCGTCAATTAAGTTATTTTTCAAATTATTAGAGTATTTAGATAGTTTATATTCTTTTGAGCTGAGGAAGTTGGTTTCGTGGGTTAGTCACTATTAATAATAATAATAATAATAATAATAATAATAATAATAATAGTGACTATAATGATGATGATGGTAATAGTAATGATATCTAAAACTAGGACAAATCCAGTTCAGTGGCCGTACACTCGACCTTGAACCTTCTCGACCCGACCATCGATGACGTCATGCAGATTGGGGTCAAATCAGGTCACGTGGTTTGCTTTTTCAAAATGATAATTAGATCATCACAACCATCACCACCACGGCCACCGTCACGTGGCAGTCGTCACCACATCAGCGTCATCTTTCTCCTTATCATCGGCATCGTCTACAATGTATAAATCAAAATTTATGGTTTCAACATTAACCTCACCTAAGTACTCATTATCTACCTAATATAATTATTATAACTGTAATTATAATAATTATTAATGTAATTATTATTATTTCATAATTATTTTCAAATTTGTTATTAAGGACTGGTGGCGATTCACTTGGCCAGTCTGACGAAACCAAGCAGCACTAAGATCTACGCAGTTGGCTCCATCAGCAGCAAGCAAGCCAAACAAATCAACAACCTCATCACCAAATTAGGAGCTAGGAGTTAGTTAGGATGATGACGACGACAACAACAACAACAATAATAATAATAATTGTAATATTTCTACTGACCAATCAGATCGCGTAGAGCTGATTACGTCATCACTAACCAGAGGTAGTGTAGTTGACGAGAGGCTGAAAGAGTTGAAAGTGGCGATTGTTTGCGCGGAATGCAGCAGGTCTGGGGTTATTAATCCAGCCTCTTTTCTCGTCTGCGAAAAAGAAGGTGACTTGGTTGAAGTGATTTTATTGGCTGGTGGGTTTGGATGAACTTGGATAAAATGATTTGATTGGTTGATTCGTTTAGATGGGGTAAACTTGATTGGTCGTTGTTGTTGGGTGTATTTATAATGGTCACCATTTTCGCCATTGCATCGTCCTCATTAGCATAACAACATCATCAACATCTGGAAGATATCAGATTGCTGAAGGACATGACACTGTTGAGCAGATCAAACGAACAACTCAGTCAGCTGTACATACAACAAGTCACCTACCTCAAATACGTTATGCTACGTTAGTCCAGTTGCTGATGATGTTCTTGGGGGTCTTGATTTAAGTGATTACGCTGTTGAGGATAGTAAATTCAGATCTGACCTAATTAATTGACCTACCCTAACTAATCCTAATCCAAACCAATCACAGATTATTAACCAACCAATCACAATCAAGTACCCCAGATACAAAGTCTTGTTTACTTGACGAGAAGCGTTTTTGAAGATGAGAACGAAAGGGCGGTAACTACGGCCATTGACGAATCAGCGCTCTTGCAGCCGAGGGCCAACCCATTTAAGGCGATTCTCATTGGCTGGCTATTTTTAGATATATTAACATTAATGTTGTTGTTATTTTTAGGTTAGTCCTCCAAGTTTGTCCGGTCTGGACGAGCGTGAAATCGAATCCGGGTCCCCAATGTGTGGCAAGTTTCTCAAGTTCAAGCCCTCACTATTTAATAGTGGATTCTTTGTTGCTGTGCTATCCAGAGAGGTAAAAATGACAATGATGATGATGAAGATGATGATGAAGATGATGATGACGATGATGATGACGATGATGATGACGATGATGATGACGATGATG
>NW_008704170.1:2743743-2746871 GCF_000326865.2 Helobdella robusta | reverse complement strand
ACATTCATATTCATAACCATTAAATTCACCTCTTTTTCTATTTTTTTTTCTTTCTCTCTTTCTCTCTTTCACACACACACACACACACACCCACACACACACACACACCCACACACAGGCAGCCGATTTCAAACTAGCCGCCAAAGAGATATTAGCTAGAGCTGAAGCTAGAGGAATCATGGCCGGCGTAGCTACAAACCTAGCTAACATCAACCCGTTCGCTCTAGCTGACTACGACAACGATTTGGATGGCGGTCGAACGCGAAGTCGTACCGGCGACAAAAGCGCCAGGGAGAGGCGTTTGTCTGTGTGTAGTACTAAGAGTACAAAAAGCGGTAAGTCGATAAGGTTTGCAGAGATAGTGAATCAAAGTGAGGGTAGTAATTTGAATAGGAAGATAGTGAAGAGGACAAAGTCAGATGTCAGAGATAAGAAGAAATAGTGAGGGGGTTCTTGTGATCGCGATTGAAATACACATCAACAAACTTGAAACACTTCTACAAAAATAATACTGATAGTTGGAGTAATTTGAACCAGCATATGGTTTCTAAGTGACGATATTTGTTGTATTAGAGATATTATTTCTACATACACAATGGTCACAATCTTGCTTGTTATCACCTTGACAAATCACTCACCCCTAGCTTACTCTCACCTCGTTCGATTAAGTCTCTAACCATTTTTCTCATTATAAAAATGGAAAAATAAAAGCCAAAATAGTTTCGTTGAATAGATTGATAACAAAAATAACTATTAATAATAATAATAAATTTTTTTATTATTATTTTTTGAAAACATTCGTAAATAAAAATTGATATATTTTATAATGCCAATCCAAGAACACAAACAGACAAACAAATGATTACTATAGCAACTGAGTTTAATTAGTAAATCATAAATTATGTATGTATGAATGTATGTATGTTTGTATGTACGTACGTACGTACGTATGTATGTATGTATGTATGGATGTATGTACGTATGTATGTATGTGTTTGTTTGTATATTTTCATATATAGGTATCTTATTTCTCCATATTCCCGTCATTACTACACGATCTTGTTACCATACACATATACATATTGCTCCTACTATCGCTGCTACTACTACTTCTACAACTGCTACTAGGGCTGCTTCTACTACTTCTACTATTGCTGCTACTACTACACTGTTTAAATTACTTTATGAATAATTTTACGGCCGGTAAAACTGTTTGCGATAAGATGAGTAATTTAAGAGATTCGCAGAGCGAATCGGTACGGGGTTGTATGTCCTGGAAAACAAACAACCAAAACAACAACAACAACAATAGCAGTAACAACAACAATAACAACAACAACAGCAACATCTTATCAACAAACTACAACAATGACAACATCTCGACAACTCCCGAATACTTGAACAGCCAACTGAGCGAGTACCGAAGCACCGAACTCGATTCGGATCTCTTCGAATACTACGATTACGCTGGCGCCTACGACCAGGATGACGTCACTAATAATAACAACAATAAAAATAACAAAAATAAAAATAAGTTAATGAAAAACAATAATAATAAGCAAAAAAAGTGAAAATTGACGAATTCCCAGACAGCAATATGAGAGATTTAATAAGGTTATTATTATTATTATTATAAATATTATTACTATTACCACCACCACCATCATCATCATCATCATTAACATCCACAAAAGATATAAATACGCGAACGATCACGTGACGAAAATGACGTCACTGAAGGAGAGAGAGATGGTGAGAAAGAAGGGGGAGGAGGACGAGAGGAGGAAATTTTGTACCGCCTCTAATTTCAGGTGTGGCGTTAAGGGGAACAAGGCAGCCCAACTGAGGTATTTATTGTTATTGTTATTATTTTTTATTATTATTCTTATTGTTTATTATTATTATTCCTATTGTTTATTATTATTGTTTGTTGTTGTTGTTAATGTTGTTGTTGTTTTTTTTGTTGCCTCTGTTGATGTCTTTGTTGTCATAGTTAACTAGACAACGTCATCGTTATCATTCCCATCATCATCATTATCGTCATCGTCATTATTATCATCGTCATCATCATTATCACTATCGCAATCATAATCAAGATCGCTAAAGTATTCAGAATCTTTGGATACTCCACCGGCTAGAGATTGGAAGTTGAAAAAATTTACGGGAAATGCCCGGGCCAAGATATCTACTAAAGGTTGTGATAGTGATGAATGTGAAGCTGCTGCTGCTGCTGCTACTACTACTACTACTACTACTACTTCTACTACTACTACTACTGATAATGATGATGATGAGGATGATGATGCTAATGATGACGGGAATGATGATAATGATTGCTATGACTGTGGTAAGATAATTATGATGACGATGATGACGAAACTGATTATCGAATAAAATAGAAACATGAAAAAATTATCACCACAACTATAATCACCATCATCATCGTCGTCGTCATCATCATCATCACGGCAGGACTCAACAGAAAAACTCATACGTCACAACAACACAACAACAACAACAACAACAGTGACGAAAGCAACGATAACAAGAACAATAATGATAAAGATGATAATCTTGATGAATGGACGAACGGAAAATGTTACTATGTTGATGACAGATGCAGTGTTCTAGAGGAACTCCAAGAAGCTTGTTCGCTCAATGAACACGTGTGAACGAGCGAACGAACGAACAAACGATGATGGCAAACATTTACAAATAATGATGATGAAGATTATGGTGAAATAAGGATGATAAAGATGATGATGACGACAATAAAAAGACAAATTTGTTTTAAGTTTTTTTTGCCAAAATAAGAAAAGATACAAAGAAAAAATAGTTTTAAACAGCAAAACTCCGACAATTCTTTAAGTTCATCTACTTGAAAAAATGATTGTATGTATGTATGTGTGTATGTATGTATATGTGTGTATTTGTTTGTATGTATGTATGTTTGTATGTATGTACCTAAAATTACTACAATAGTACGAAAAAATACTTATGTTATTTCTACAATAAACAATATATATATATATATATATATATATATAGTTAGAAAAAAAAACACATTAAATAATAATTCAAGTCAATCAAATACCTTTAAGATATTTTAAATGATAAGAATAGTAATA
>NW_008704170.1:2736445-2738693 GCF_000326865.2 Helobdella robusta | reverse complement strand
TACATACATACATACATACATACATACATACATACATACATACATACATACATACATACATACATACATACATACATACATACATACATACATACATACATACATACATACATACATACATACATACATACATACATACATACATACATACATACATACATACATACATACATACATACATACATACATACATACATACATACATACATACATACATACATACATACATACATACATACATACATACATACATACATACATACATACATACATACATACATACATACATACATACATACATACATACATACATACATACATACATACATACATACATACATACATACATACATACATACATACATACATACATACATACATACATACATACATACATACATACATACATACATACATACATACATACATACATACATACATACATACATACATACATACATACATACATACATACATACATAAAATACATCAACATCATCATACAAACAAACATACAAATGAAAAAAAATCTAAAGATGAAATAAAGGAGAGTAATCTGCTGCTATTCAACTTCTTAATTTATATAGATCCGTATTGTGTAATAAATTTGTTCCAATGTATGTATGCTTGTTTACTTGTTTGTTTGTATATTTGTTTGCATGTCTGTATGTTTGTTTGTTTTTAAGTTGGTTTGCGTTCGTATGTACCTTATGTTTGTGTGAATGTTTATCTGCTGGTCGGAAGAATTCTTTTGTATTGTAGTTTTTAATTGTGCATGAATGTATATTGTATATATACAATATACATACATATTGTATATAGACAATATACATTCATGCAATATACATATATATACAATTATTTTTTAGTATTTGTAGTAGAAGTTGTAGTAGTAGTAGTAAAAATAGTAGTAGTAGTAGTAGTAAAAGTAGTAGTAGTAGTAGTAGTAGCAGTAGTAGTAGAAGCATTGTTATTATTATTATTATCATTGGCAACTGTCGGGGAATATTCTCAAGGAAAAATCTCAATTGAAGTAAAAATTGTGTGTGTGTGTTTTTATGTGCGTGTGTGTATATGTGTGCATGTGTGTGCGTGCATGTGTGTGTGTGTGATTGTGTGGTTATGATGGAATGAAAGGGGAACAAAAATGAACGAATGAAAAGAGGCAGATTAATAATTTGGAAAAACTGAATTAAAGTAGTGAAGAAATGTAAATACAAAAGTGAAAGAGAAAGGGAAAGAGAGAGAGAAAGAAAGAGAGAGATAAAAAGAAAGAAAGAGAGAAAGAGAGAGAGAGATACTAAAAACAAATCACAAAAAAAGCAAAATTAAGATTACCTGAAGAAATAATTTTTGATCGCGAACAATAGACTGCAAAGATTGAAAAGATATTTAAATTTGTACATTGAAAATGCTAAAAAATGTACAGAGAAACAGCTAGAATGAGAGAGAGAGAGAAAGAGAGAAATACAGAAGAAAAAAGAGAAAAAGAGAGAGAGGGAAACAGAAAAATAGTTCCCTTTAAAACTTTACCCTTATCAATTACTTTTAACGGTCTTATGATTTGACTGATGATGACGACGACGATGAAGATGAAGATGATGATGATGATGGTTACAATAATAATAATAATAATAGCAATAATGATGATGACGATAATGATAATAATGACGATCATGGCGATCATGATGACGATGTCAGATTCTGAAGGCTTAGGTGTGGTGGAAGTGATTAGAAATCTTCGTACCGGTTAATTGGACCACCCAAACAAAATAATAATAATAATAATACTAAAACAATTATAATGCAGACATACATACAAACACACACATACATACGAACGTACGTACGTGTATAACCTATAGAAGAAACTTGTATATATAATTCTTTCATTTCTATGTCTTATCATTGATTTACGATTTTGGGTGAATATATTATTATTATTATTATCATCATCATCTTCTTCTTCATCTTCATCAATCTTATTATTATTTTTTTTTTTCCTCAGAGTTTTAATTTATCAGCTCATTATTTTTAACCAACATTAAATAGTTTTTTAATTAGTTTTCTTGTACGTATACACGTTTGTATGTATGTATGCATGTATGTTTGTATGTATGTTTGTTTGTATGTATGTATGTTTGTATGTATGTATGTTAGTAATCATGATGTATGTATGTATGTATGTATGTTTATATGCATGTATGTATTAGAATATTTGTATATTTATACAAGCCTTTGTATCTGT
>NW_008704170.1:2725685-2735922 GCF_000326865.2 Helobdella robusta | reverse complement strand
TACATACATACATACATACATACATACATACATACATACATACATACATACATACATACATACATACATACATACATACATACATACATACATACATACATACATACATACATACATACATACATGCATGCATACATACATACATATATACATACAAACATACATACATACATACATACATACATACATACATACATACGTTCAAATGTGTACTAGCAGTATATTCATATCTTGTTTAACGTTGTGTTGTTAAGTACAAAAAATGTGGTCTTGATTGTGATGATGAGTGTGATGATGATGATGACGACAGTGTGGTTTTGATGATGACGACGATGATAGTGATGATGATGATGGAAATATTTAAAAATTCGAATATACAAAAAGAATGCATCGCCAAAAACAAAACGTTTGAAAATTTATGCCTCCAGGTGTCGCCATGACAACTATTCCGATGATTACGTCATAGTGGCCGTCATCATCATCATCATCAATAGCCGCAAGATTCTCGTCTTTGACGTCATCAAAATTATCTTCTTAATAGTAGCGTTAACAATAGTATTACTACAATGCGGTAGTAGTAGTAGTAGCAGTAGTAGCAGTGGTAGTAGTAGTAGTAGTAGTAGTAGTAGTAGTAGTAGTAGTGTTTGTTCCCGTGGGTTCATCTTCCGTTTGATCTTTTATTGTTCACGTTTGGCGCGCTGGAGTAAGTTTTTACTGCTGCTAAAGATGATATTTTGTTATCATCATCATCATCGTCGTTGTCGTCGTCATGATCATCATCATCATCGTCATCATCATCACCACCGATAGCAGTTTCATCATTATCAGCATCTCACAAGGGTCCTATTGCGGATTTTTTTCCAAGCGAAAATTTAAAATTAAGAAATGTAAGTGGGCTTGTTCGAACATTCTCACACACACGCACACGCACACATACAAACACACACACACACACAAACACACACATAAACACACACACACACAAACACACAAACAAGCACACACATGTGCGTGCACGCGTTTCATGTCTGTATGTTTACATTCTTAATAAAGTGTCTGTCCGGTGCATTTAACCGTTGGTATCGGGGCAAAGATAAGAGGTAATTATGATAATGATGTCGATGATGATGATAATGATAATTATAATTATGAGTATTATAATTATGAGTATTATAATTATTATAACTATAATAATTGAAATATATACAATTGTATAAAAAAATTTTTCACAAACAATCGCTTACACGCCATTACTTATATCAAAAATGAATACGCATAGCATACACACATACACACAGATACATAAAGATACACACGCACACATACAAACAGATACACACACACATACACATATGTACACACAGACGAAAGATATTTTCTCCAAAATGTCAGTAGGTGTGCATGTATGTTCTTAAGAAATTTTATCTACACTTGGGTCATTGAAGAGGATTTTTTTGAAATTTGAATAAACAAATGTAGATAAACCTACATACAAACACACACACAAACACACATACAAACACATACACACATACAAACACACACATACAAACACATACAAACAAACAAATACACGCGAACACACCTTTTCATACAAACTAGTTTCATACAACACACAAACGCACACAAACATTTGTGTATTCATATTCGGGAGACCCGCACATACAAAGATACAGCTACAATGTATGTGTACGCATAATGTACACATACACATGTGTACAAATACAAGAATACGCACTGAATGCAAATAATAATAATAACAATAATAATAATTATAATAATAACAATATAATAATACCTCAACTTTCTCCAAGTTCATCTCAGAATCCAGGATATCTGGTATTTTGGATAACTTCTTACTGGCGTTTTTCACGTAGTTGTTATTATTATTAGTATTATTATTTTTGTTGTGCTTGTTGTCGTTTGAGTTACCTTTATTATAAATATTAATGCTATTGTAGTAGCAGTTCTTGTTATTTTTATTATTGTTATTATTGTTATTGTTATAATTATCGTTATTATTATTACAACAACTATAATTTGTGTTGTTATTGTGCTTATTATTACAGCTCTTAGTACTGGAAGCGGTTCCGCTGTTGAATTTTTTGACGTCATCATCATCGTCGTCGTCGTCGTCGTCGTTGTTGCGGTCATCAGCCACGCCGTCCACACACCGACCACCCATCACTAGCTTCTCTTCGAACTCACCACCAACTTCACTTACCACACAACTTTTCCCGCCAACAACGCCCGCGCAATTGGTTTTACCCTCCCCAAGGCCAAGGAATTTTGTCGTCAGGGTTTTTTTACTCTTACCTGGTTTCGCTTTCGAACTCGGCTCGAACTCTGCGCTATTTTTATCGCTGGGTTTTTTGAACTTTCTCGTTACCAGGATGGCTAAAAATAGAATGAGGAGAAGGAAGACGATGAGGAGGATGAGGAGTGAGGTTATGATGATCATTCGGTTGTCGGTCATCTTGCCAAAAAAGCCATCTGATGAATGGAGAGCCACTGCTGGTCAGTGAGTGAGTGAGTGAGTGAGTGAGTGAGTGAGTGAATGAGTGAATGAGTGAGTGAATGAGTGAATGAGTGAGTGAGTGAGTGAGTGAGTGAGTGAGTGAGTGAGTGAGTGAGTGAGTGAGTGAGTGAGTGAGAGAGTAAGTGAGTAAGTGAGTGTGTCACTGTTAAAAATTGGTGAGGGAATGTTATTACGAAAAATTTCAATAAATAAATATATGCATACATTCATAAATACATACGTACACTCACACATACACACACACACACACACACACACACATACACACACACACACACATACACACATACACACACTTACATACACGCACACACGGAAAATATTTTTTAAAACTTAGAAGTAAAGATTTACAAAAATCTTACATCTGCTGTCTAGACAAATAACAAATGAACACACACGCACACACACACACGCCACAGACATACATGCAAACACACACACGTCACACACACACGTCACACACACACATACAAACACATACACACACACGCCACACACATACAAACACAAGATTATTCTAACGATGATAATTAGCGTCGACAACGGTAAAATGCAGGACAGCGAAATTCTCCATACTCTTTCCATAACCTCCTCCATCTCTCACCCTCACAACAAGAGAAAAACTTCTATTCAGATCCTGAACCTGGAACGCCCTACTCAACTGAATACTTCCGGACTTCCGATCCAACCGAAAATATTCGGAAGCATTTCCGGCGGAAGTGACGTCGAAAGTTAAATCGGCGTTGTCGCCAATGTCGGCGTCGCTAGCCGTCAGAGCAGTGACTTCCGCTCCGAGCGGGTGAGTGAGAGGGACGAATATTCGTTCTTCGTGATTACTTGGCTGAATAAAAATCGGTTTGTTGTCGTTTCGATCAAGAACTCGAATGAAAACATTCGCCGAATCGTTGAGTCGGTTTCCGGTCCGACTGATCGCTTCGACTCTTAATTCGTAAAACTCTTTCACCTCTCTGTCTAGGATGCGTTTTGTTGTTATTGCTCCGGTTTGTTGGTCGATCCGAAATGGAGGTTCGTCTCCGTTGTTGTACATCGATTGAAGTCGGTAATTAAACGAGCCGAACATTAAAGAATCGTTATCGACGGCTCTGACGATACCGATTTGTGTATGTAGCGGCTGGTTCTCTTCAACCTGGAAAGAAAAATTTCTCAAAACGAATTTTGGACCGTTATCATCTACATCGGTTATTCGGATGGTCACCCAGGCTTTTGACGTCAGGCTGTTGTTCTTGTTGTTGTTATTGTTGTTGATTTTGTTATTATTGTTTTTCTTCCGATTATTATTACCGAAGTCTGAATTAAAATCGCCTGCAGTCGAGCGAACGTTGCTAGCCATCACTTGGAATCGGTAGTTATCAACTTTCTCTCTATCCAGAGATTCGCGGACAGTAATGACACCGGTACTCGGTTCGAGTTTGAAGACATCATTGGCATCGTCGTACCCGATATTCGTTCTGCCTGAATCCTTTGAATTGGAAACAATGGAATAAAATATCTCTGCGTTGGGACCAAAATCTACATCGGTGGCTGAAACTTTCAAGACGAAAGTATCAGCTGCTGCAGATTCAGAGATGTCCTCCTCATACGATAGTTGATCGAATATCGGAGCATTGTCGTTGGCGTCGGTTACGTAGAGAGTGAATGATTGGTTGGTTGAGAGTCTAGGCGTACCCAGGTCGTGGCAACTGTACGGGGTTAAAAATTAGGGGTTAAAAGTTAGGAGTTAAAGGTCAAAGGTATACGTTTGTTTACTTTCGTTCCTTAGACAGTCTTTCAATTATTTTTATGTACTATAATTTATTAATAATATTTTAATTGGTAAACTTCAATTACATCATTTGATAATTTGTAAATATTGTAATAAATGACAGAACCAGAAAGTTTAGAGTTCGACAAACCTGACAATGAATTCGTATTGATCTTTAACTTCCCTGTCAAACACAACAGCAGACCTCAACTCCAGAATGACCTGCTTGCCGAACCAGTCATCATCTTCATCGCTATTGCCATTACTAAAACTATTTCCTACATAATCAAGCGCTAGATTATTATTATTTTCAGCATTATTTGGCGTTCTCATCGTCAATTCGTCACCAAAAAGTTGACATACTACTCTGCCATTGGTTCCTGAATCTAGGTCAGATACGGAAACGTGACCTACAAAGATGCCAGCTGATTGGTTCTCGAGAATCTCGAGGCGTTTGTGGTCGGTGAAAAAATCGAATGTGACCTGAAAAATTTTGAATAAATTAATTGAAATTTGATAAAAATTAAATTATTGGAATAAGATTTGAATATATTAAAAAATTGTGGGTGAATTTAGTATTATTGGTACCTGTGGGGCGTTATTGTTGACGTCATCGACGATTATGGACAACGTGGTCATTACTGGCGATGGACTTTCAGATCTGGGGTTACATTTATTTTTATTCGACCAATCAAAACTAGCCGAACCACTCAACCGACCAATCAAAACCAGCCTAACAACTCAACCGACCAATCAAAACCAGCCAACCATCTCAATCAACTCAGAAAAAAAACAACAAACCTATCATAGGCCATGATGTATATTTCGTAATTAGGGCTGCGAAAATGTTCCAGGGCTTGCAGGAGTACCACATCCCCCCGCTCTTCATCAACCGCCCATGTATCTCCGTATGATTCTTGACTTTTGGGGCTCAGTTTGTACCTTCATGACGAGGTATTTTGTGATATTTTGAAATATTTTGTGATACTTTAAAATATTCTGATGTATTTTGTGATATTTTAGAGTATTTTGACGTATTTTGTGATATTTTGAGGTATTTTGTGATATCTTGATATATTTTGAAACAGTTTAAAAAAAATTTCAAGCTATTTGAGACATTTCTAGGCTTAGAATGCGTCTATCAAGGAAGTATTTGTTTATGTAGTTCGATACGCAAAATACAATGCCTCACAGTACATACAAACATACAGAAGCATGCAAACAAAGAACAAAATACAATACAATACAAGTACATTAAAAATGTATTGTAAACTTTAAAGATACGGTCATTACCACATATTTGTAGCAATTGTAGTGGCAGTTGTAGCAGCAGTAATAGTTGGAGGTAGGCGTGCAAGCACTCAAAACGTCACGAGTTATTCCAGTTTAAAATTATGAAGCGCTTTATAATGTCTTTGCACACGTGAAAAAATTTAAAAAATAGTTTTCTTGTTATTTGGCAAATGGCTTAATGGGGGGAAGGTTTTTATTCAATTTTCGTGAACGACCTTTGCGAATTTTTTCAAACATTTTTTTGGTTTAAAATTTTAGTGAAAAAATTTAAATTAATCAACCGACCAATCAAAATCAACCAGTGAACTGTCTAACCAATCAGCTCACAGCTAACCGGAAACTAACCTCACTCTTCCGTTCAGTCCCTCATCCAGATCAACGGCCTTCACCTTTATGACCACGGTACCCTCGGGTGTGTCTTCCGGTATTTGTACCGAGTATCGCTCACTTTCGAATACCGGATTATTATCGTTAACATCACCGACGTCTACAACGATACTCGTGTTACCGACGTGCCGACCATTCGAACCGCCGGAATCGTAACAGGCCAGTGTCAACACATACCGATCTGTAACTTCTCGATCGAGTTCTTGTTTCAACATCAAGAACGGCAAGCGATTTGTTACTCCCATCTCTGTTTCTTCGATAGTTTTCAAGTGAAAATGCGTCGTTGAGTTGATGAGTCGGTATTCGAATATACCGTTAGCCGGACTGTCGGCGTCTGTAGCCAGAGGAAGCGGAAAGAGATCGCCGATTGCGGCATCTTCTGGTACGGTAACGTGATATGTAGGGAGCGGGAATTTCGGTGAATTGTCGTTGATGTCTAAGATGTTTATCTGTGTGGGTGTGTGTGTGTTTTGGGATGTGTGTCTGTGTGTTTCTGCGTCTGAAAAAACTAAAAGATACTACAAAAATGTAGCAGTAAAAATAGTAAAGCAAGTAAAGCAAACAAATACACAAACACACAAATACAAACAAACAAACAACCAAACACAAACTTAAGCCAACCTTGACATTGAGTATGGTAAAATACTCGGGCGGGTGTGTGGCTATTTTTAGATCCAACTCGCACCTCACCTCCCCCGGACAAATGACGTCACGATCGATGACGTCATTCGACGATAGTGTACCAGACACGTGATCGAGGTGAAAACGCGATGAGTAATTATTATTATTATTACTCTTATTATTATTATTATTATTATTATTATTGTTATTATTATTATTATCTATTATTATATACGTTAATCCTGGAAACAGTAGGTTATTTTTATTGTCGTTAATGTTATTTTTGTTTTTCCTATTGCCATTATTGGATTTCTGGTTGTTGTTATTGTTGTTGTTGTTGTTGTTGTTCCTTCTTTTATTATTATTGTTATTATTATTATTATTATTATTATTATTTTTATTATTATTACCATTATAAACTGCAAAATAATCGCTAGTACTGTAAAGCCTTCTGATATCGACTTCATCGTCGCCGTCGTCATTATCGTCATAATAATGATAATTATTATTATTATTGAAATTGTATAAATATTTATTAATATTATTATTATAGTTTTTATTATTATAATTATTATTATTATTATTATTTATGCTCCTTAATTTTTTTTTGACGTCATCATCTTGGGCGATGTTAGCGATGAACGTTCCATTTGGTGACTCCTCCAATAGCGAATAACGTAACGTCACAGGTGATGATGATGATGACGACGATGATGATGATGATGATAGCAATGATGATGATGATGATGACGATGATGAAAATTGCGAGTTCAAGGGCCTCAGTGATAACAACAATAATAATGATATTATGAAGAATGTTGTTGTTGATGTTGTTGTTGATGATGATGACGATGATGGTGATGATGGTAGATACATTTTTCTGTTGATTCTATCTCCCAAGCTTTATCTGACTATTATTATTATTGTTGTTGTTATTGTTGTTGTTATTATTATTGTTATTTAAAATTTCAATAACAACAACAACAACAACAATAATAATAATAATAATTTCCAAAGATCATAAATAACGTTAAAATACACACCCGTAAGTAAAAGCGTAAAGGATAAATTTAACTGTATCGATCATAAATAATAACATTAATACTGGATAGAGTGAATAAATTATACACAAACGACGGAGAGAGAGAGAGTGAGAGAGAAAGAAAAAGAGAGAGAGAAAGAAAAAGAGAGAGAGAAAGAAAGAGAGAGACGCAAAAAAAGAACTACAGAATCACAGAACGAAACAAAATGATGATTTAAAAGATGAGAGAATTGAAAATTTAAAATGAAGAAAAGAAAGAAAAAGAGAAAGGGGAGAGAGAGAGAGGGAGAGAGAGAGGGAGAGAGAGAGGGGGAGAGAGGGAGGGAGAGAGAGGGAGAAAAAGAGAGAGAAAAAGAAAGATAAATTATTAAATAAAAACAGTTCTTTGTGCTTGTAGATAATAATGATATTAATATATACTTTCAACATTCGAATAACTTAATCTCACACTCAATAAAGCAACTGGTTAGCCGGCTCTGGTTTATGAGTCCTTTATTGTTTATGTATGTGCGTCTGTACGTGTGGATGTTTGTGTGTACGCGCGCGTGCGCGCGTGTGAGTGTGTGTGTGGGTGGGTGTGTGTGTGCGCGAACATCAAACAATGCAAACAACACTTGTATTTAAACAAAAGCAATTCAATACCCAACACTCTTATATACAAAGTTGAGTGGGTTATGATTGACGTTGTGTATGTGTATTCTGCCACAATTATACCTACACACACACACACATATACACACACGCACACATACATACACACATATACGCACGCACACATAAGTTCACACATACATAAATTTGCACATGTCGCAATTATGCAAATAGAATTAAACCTCATACACCACGTAATCTAACAACAAAACATTGTATAGGCACATACAAAACGAACACACACACACACAAGCATCTTTTTATTCAGGTTACAATCGGACGAGCAGAAAGGTAACAGTGTAACACGGAGAAAGTTCAAACATGCATGTATGTATGTATGTGTGTATGAATGTATGTATGTATGTATCTATGTATCTATGTATGTATGTATGTATGCTAATTTGTATGCTTACTTAAAATCGCGATTAGACATGGCGTGTGAGATGTGTGTGTGTACAGTAACTTTCACATCTGCGTCAGTTATTAGTATTTTTAATAATTACTAATTGACCTTATTTCTAACTTCACTACTAATACTACTGCTGCTACTACTTCTGCCCGACGGCAGCTGGTGAAGCTGCTGTTATTACCACTACTACTGCTGCTACTTTTACCACTACTTCTACTGTCGCGATGGCTTTTAGAATTGACATCCATTTAGCTTAAGAAATATGAACGAATGCTGATAATATACTGAATGAATTTATAACAATAATAATAATATTTTTACTACTACTACAAACGCCATTACTATCACTACTACTACTACTACTACTACCTACTACTACTACTACTACTACTGCCTACTACTACCTACTACTACTACTACTACTGCCTACTACTACCTACTACTACCTACTACTACTACTACTACTACTACTACCTACTACTACTACTACTACTACTACTACTATAACTTCTACTACTACTACTACTACCAATAATAATAGTAATAATAAAAATATTTATAATAATAAGATTAATTACAAAAGACATGAATAAAGGTCGGGCTCACAATTCAGAATGGATCCAACTCTATTGTATATCGTCCCAACTTTTCATTTTACAATTATTATCATTAATTAATTAATTAACTAATTATTTAATTATTCAAGTAATTAATTAACCTTTAAATCAATAAACTAATTAACTGATTGACTAAATTATTAACTTATCATAGCAATCTGCAATGTTAACGAACACAGTGATCTGACAACCATCAAACAAAATTTTTCAGGGCTTTTATAAGAAGACTTCGTATATATATATGTATATGTATATATAGTTATACTATATGTTATATATATAATTGTTATATATATGTATACATAGTTTGTATATATATATATATAGCTTATAGTTTATATATATATGTGTGTGTGCATGTCTGTGATTGTATACAAAATACATATTTATACTAATAGATGAAAAAAGAGAGAATGAGTCAGAGAGAGAAAGAAAGAGAGAGAGAGAGAGGCAGACAGACAGACAGACAGACAAACAGACAGATGAATAAACATAGTGATTGGTATCTGTTTAATAAGCAAGCGTCAAGTGCCAATGAGTTATAATAAAATCATAATTATTATAATTATGACGATGGCGATGATGATGACGATGATATTGACATCGTCATCATCAACATCATCATCATCATCGTCGTCGTCATCCGTACGTCATAATCGAGTCTAACATATCAGAATCACTTCGGTTGTCGTTGTTGTTGTTGTTGTTGTTGTTGTTGCTGTTGTTGTTGTTGTTTTAGTTCGAATGAAAGTTAGTTAGATAATTAGTAAGCTGGTGTGAATCGAGTGACCATTCTAACAACCAAAAAATCTCATTACAATGACAATGGAAGGTGTTTGTATATGCTATCATCATCGTCGTCGTCATTATTATCATTATCATCACCATCTTCATTTTCATCATCGTCATCATCATC
>NW_008704170.1:2713185-2720685 GCF_000326865.2 Helobdella robusta | reverse complement strand
TCATTCATTCATTCATTCATTCATTCATTCATTCATTCATTTGCTCGTTCGTTCGTTCGTTCATTCATTAATTCATTCATTCATTCACTCGCTCGCTCGCTCGCTCCCTCACTCATTCACTCATTCATTCATTCATTCATTCATTCATTCATTCATTCATTCATTCATTCATTCATTCATTCATTCGCCTATTTGTTAGTTTAGAAATATTTAAATTTTCTTTTTAAAATGTTTTCCCTCATTTGAAAATTTTGAACAAAAAAACCGCCTTGACAAAGAATTAGTTTATAATAACGACATCTATATCGCTATTTTTCTTATTTATTTACTTATTTAATATCATTTTTATTTATTTATTTTTTCATTATTCATTTTTATTAATTTATTTATAAATCTTTTTATCCATTTATATTTTTTTTCTATATTTTTTCAGTATCGAATTGCATCGTAAAACAAATTTTTCAGTAGCTTGTTTTGCAAATATTTTTTATAGTACCAGACACACGCACACACACAAACGCACACACACAAAAAACACACATACACACACACATACATACACCTACAAACAGACAGACAGACACATAAGCAAACATAGGTATATTTTGTTTTAAGCACATCTACTTGGAGTTAAATTGAATTCAAATAACAATGAAGTTGAAGAATTTTTTTCAGATAAATTCTTTTAAAATTATATTTTCATATTTTTTTGGAATAACTTATGTCGAAACAATATGCTAAATGTCATTCCATCACAAATAACACACAACATTTATACCTATGTATGTATGTGTGAGTGTGTTTGTTTGTGTGTGTTTGTGTGAGTGAGTGTTTGTGTCATTGTGTGTCTGTTTATATAACATATATGTAAGCATTTTTATTATTATTATTATTATTATTATTATCAGGAGATTTTTATAGCGCGCGTTATGAAATTTGACTTTATTACAGTCTCTGAAACCGGTTCTAAAAAATATTTGTGCAAATATGTATATACGTATTTTTTTATATATATATTTGTTAGATATATACACATAAATATTTTATGTTAATGGCTGTATTATGTAGAAAGAACCTGTCTTTATTTAAATTAATTTGTGACCTGATTGGTAATCTTTTTACGCGGATTTACTTTTAGAAAAGAAACATTGTGTTTTTAAATTTTAAATGTCTCTTTTCGTAATCTCCTAATAACTTCCTAATTCGAAATACAAATTTTGAAAATTTATTAAATGAATGATTTAAAGTTTGATAACTGAGGTAAACTCGGAGACCACACGCTGGTTTTCTAAGCAATATTTATTTATAGTCTTTTAGTTGCACTGGGGGAGAACCATACTTATGTGTCGTAAACTGTTGACAGTATATAAGTATATATATATATATATATATATATATATATATATATATATATAAGTAATTAAATATTGCTTGAAAAACCAATTTGTGGTCTCCGGGTTTGCCGATAACTAGTTTTTGATTAGTTTGCTGGTTTAATAACTACTACAATTTAAGTTATAATCCTGCTACCTAAACTTATTTGTTGAGTTTTTAATACTGTTTAACTTTAATTTTAATCATTTATTTTATTTAGTATTTTTAGTTATTAGAAGTAGATTGATTTATTCAATTTATTTATTGATTTTATTCATCAGCTGAATTGCCCAGAGATGAGTAATAGTCTGGCCCCCAGCAAAAGCACCGTCTATGTTGCCAACCTACCTTTCTCCCTAACTAACAACGATCTTCACAAAATTTTTGAAAAATATGGCAAAGTTGCTAAGTAATACTATAATACTAACTTTTATTTTGCCTAACTAATTGAATAAAATAATCAATTGAAAATTTTATTGTATATTTTATTTATAATTAGTCTAATAAAAAATGAATGCTTTTTAATATGGTTATAAACTCTCATTACAATGCAATCCTTCTAATTGGCTTTTCAATATTAACTTTCTTCACTTCTATTTTTCTCCCTTTCTTTCTTTTTGCTTTCACGCACACACCCTTTCTCCTTTTTCAGGATAACAATCCAGAAAGACAAAGAAACTTGGAAGAGTCGAGGCATTGCTTTTGTGTTGTATGTTGAGAGGTCCAGTGCCCAAAAATGTGTCGAAGAATACAATAATACCCAGGTATACACACACACACACCACACACACACACACACACACACACACACGCACACAAATAAATATAATCATGAATAAATAAATATATATTTTTATATATTTAATAATTATTATGAAGTAATATTTTATAAATCATTTTTTTTAGCTTGGGGGCCGAACGATAAAATGCAGCATAGCGAAAGATAATGGAAGGACCACCGAATTCATCAAAAAAAAAGTATACAAAGATAAATCACGGTGCTATGAGTGTGGTGTTAGTTCTTTGTTTTGTTTATTATTTTATTGTTATTGTTGTTATTGTTTACTGTTTATTATAATAATAATAATAATTATTATTATTATTATTTTTCAGGAAGAAGGTCATTTGAGTTATGACTGCCAAAAAAATATTTTAGGCCCTAGACAACCTCCTGCAAAAAAGCCAAGAAAGAAAAAATTAAAGAGGTCAGTTGTTTATTCGTTGGTCTATTATTATTGTTAATAATAATATTATTTGTTATGTTATTTTTATTTAATAATAATAATAATAATAATTATAATTATTATTATCATTCATCAGAAGTCACGATGATTGCGAAGATGACGTTGACGAAGACGACGACGATGATAATAATGGGGCCAGTAACAATAACAATAATAATAATAATACATTCAATAATAATAATGATAAAAATAATAATAATTATAAGGGTGATGATTTTGGCGTTAAGTATCCAACAGGAATGCTTTATCAGGTTAAAATGGACGTTTCTATCTTGTTTAAAATAATTTTCAACATACATAAAATTCTAAATATTGTCTACGTCTACCGATAAATTCTAAATATTGTCTACGTCTATGGTTTAATAATAATTATTATTATAAACATAATTAATAATGGTAATAATTAATAATAATAAAATTTACGTAGCGCTGAATTTGTTTGTAATATTTAATAATTCCTGACAGGAGTATGATGACGATGTATCGAGTGTACCAAAGAAGCGATATGTGAAAAGTAGTTATTTCAGTGATGAAGAAGAGCTGGACAGTTGATCAATTCGTTAATTAAAATTGACGTTCTGCCATTTAACATCTTTTATGTTCGACGCCCCTCTCTCTCTCTCTCTCTCTCTCTCTCTCTCTCTCTCTCTTTCTTTCTTTCTCCTCTTTCTCTCTCCTCTTTCTCTTTCCTCTTTCTCTATCTCCAACAAAGTTTTACGAACACACTGTCAACATATTGTTAACATTAATCATTGTAAATATCATCTCATCGTTATTATTAATATAATTATTATAACTCTTATTATTTGTATTCTTCTTATTATTATTGTTATTATTATTATGATTTTACTTGAGTTTTTTAATTTAAAAAAAGTTTAATAGTAAATTGAAAGGGTGAAGCGGAGAAAAGACATTTTGATTCGAAGAAAATAAGAGAGAGATAAGAGAAAATAAGAGAGTATAAGAGAGAGAGAGAGAGAGAGTGAGTGAGATTGATTAAAAGAGAAAGAAAAACAGAACAAAAAAAAAACCTTCTGAGTGGTAGAAAAAAATCCGTGTAAATAAATAATTTATATCGCTTCGTATACATTCATATATGTATGTGTTTGTTTTTATGTTTGTTTGTTTGTTTGTTTGTATGTATGTATGTGTGTGTGTGTTTGTGTGTTAAGGCCTTGATTAAGATTAATTAATGTAGTCAGAGATGTATTAATAATAAAAATAGCGAAAGGGTGCAATGTGCAAAGTCTGATAATCATTGTTATTGTTGTTTTTTGTTTTGTTGTTATTATTGTTATTATTATGGCATCTATATAAATAAATATATATATATATATATAATTACTTAATTGTTATTGCTAATGAGAATATATTATAAAGTCGCGATATAAGAAGTAATCGTAAGACCCTAAAACAGCAACAACAATAATAATACTTTTAATAATAATAATTATTATTATTATAATTATTATTGTTATCATTATCACCGTTACAACGTATCGATCCAACTTGTATTCATTTACCGGCAAACAAACCAACGGCTTAAATAAAAGAATGCGTTGGTTATGTATGGATATATGGACACTTTTTTTAATAATATTACTTTTGCTACAATTTTTCGGCATATATACACGCATACACACACTCACACACAAACAGACAAACATATAACTCTGCATAACTCTATATAACTCTATATATCTCTATATAACTCTATATCGAAATAAAGAAGAATGATAAGTATGAACTCTGTGTAACTTAATTTTCTGGATTGGGAATTCCAGGATGACGGCGATCGGGAATGACGGACGGGAATGGGATAAATTGGGATCAACGTGCAAAAATAAAAGTCTCGAACACATGTGATCGACTCATACATACACATAGGTCGACACGTGTGCTTCAACAAAGAAGATAACCATGTGAAATCACGTTAAAAAGAAATTCCCAGCTTAGCTGCTACTTGGTTACTACTTGGTATTTGGTTAATAATCTGATTTAGTTCTTTACATTGATTTATTTTTGAAGCTTTGTTTGTCGGGTTGAATTAAACTACAATAAATTTAGTAAATATAAATTATTTATTCAATAAGAGCGCGGAAATGAACTAAAAAAATAAGGAATGGGAATGGGAAGGTTACTAGAAACTAGAATGAGAAAAAAATTAGGAAGAGATTTTGAAAAAATTTCAATATCCGATCATCCTTAATACATACAGAACAGCTTGTTTTAACACATATACACACACACACTCGCACACACCACACACTCACACACACACACAAACACTTATTACTTGACAAAAGTTAATACGCTAAAACATGGTCTACTAAAATGAAAAAATGAATGGTGGAAGAATGGATGAATGGATGAATAAATAAGTATAATCGAATGTATGAATGAATGAACAATTTGGTGAATAAATAAATAAAACACACACACACGCGCACACACACACACACATACATACGCACATCTTTAAAGCAATTTTGCACATAATTTTTAATGTCTAGATGTTTATAAAAAGTTATTTGAATAAGAATATATCACGTTGAAAAGTATGTATGTATGTATGTTTGTTTCTATATGTATTTATATATGTAAACATATATGTATGTATGTGTGTACGTATGTATGTATTTATTAGTATATAGATGCATGTTTATCATCATTGCTCTGCAATCGCATAATGAAGATGCATGTGTATATATTTGTAGTCGGGGGTCTTCTATAGATCTATATTTTTCATTCTGACAAATTCGCTTAACTCATAATAGTTGTAGTATAAACATACGTGGTTCTATTATAATTGTATGGGATAAAACAATAATAACATTAATTATATTAACTTTTAACTATTCAATGCAAAACAAATGCATTTAAATGGAGACAAATTTTAAAGTGATTATATAATTTTAATAAGTTTTTTGTTATAGTTCCATGTTTTTTTATTGAAATATTTTTTTCAAATGCTTCAAGATTGTAGAAGTTGAGCTATAATAATTTTTTTATTTAAGTTAAGTTTTAGTCCCATTTAAATCGATTGGTAACGTAACGTTGTTTAAAAGTGAATTTAGCTGCTTTGTTTTGATTTGAGCTTAAAAATTTGTTCTAAGTTGCTGAAAAAGTGTGAATTTTTGATTAAAATTAAATTTTTTGTAAAATTATTTTAATTTTTAATCAGATTTTAGTTGTTCATGACAAAAAATATTTTATCGTTCTTAAAGTTCGAAAGTTTTTTGTTGCCAACATTCTTCATCACTCATCTTAAAATTTTTTTAATTTTTGATTTATTCTCAGTCTACTAGCTTTCCAACGAACTTTCTCGATTTAGGCAAGTCAGGTTTTCATTTTTATGATCTTTTTTAAAATTTTTAAAGTTTGCAATTAAACATGTGTGGATCTATCATATTTATTATTCAATTTTTAATAGTTCAAAATGTGTCAATCAATAATTTAAAATTTAAATTATATATATATATAATTATATATATATATAATTATATATATAATGCAGTGAATTATAGCTAATATAGTTTTTATTGTTTTAATGTAAAATAACATATGAAATATAACATATGATATAACATATGACAGATGAGAATTTTTTTAAAAAATAGATTGAAATAGATGCATAGATAAATAAATGGATAATGATGTCATTAAAAATGTATAATTATGTTTATAATAGTTTTCATAATTTTTGGAAGCTAATTACTAATTAAATATCTTTGGTATGTAGGCCAATTGACATTATATGGTCTGGTATTACACCCGCACACTTACAACACATACACACACACAAACACACACACACACACTCACATACATGTGTAAACAATTTTCAGTCTTCCTAAAAAAATCTGACAAATTAAAAATTTTTTAACAAAAATTTGTCTAATTTAAATTTCTAATTATAAAACTTTGCATTCTGTCATCCAATCAATCATCACCTACATACGGGCATACATACAAATTAACTAAAAATCACACACACACGCATACATACAAATACACAAAAATGTGTTCAAAAGTTTGGACATGAACATACAATGGTTTTAAGGACATTTGCAAATAAACACATACATGCAAACGCGCGCACACACGCACGCACACACACACACACACACATACATATACATGGTTATTGTCTAGGTTTACACCAATTAAAAGACAGAAATAATTACTCAAACTGTTATTGTGTTTGTATATATATAAAAAAACAGAAAGTGACTGAATGAATGAATGATTGATTGAATGAACGAATGCATGAATGAATGAATGCATGAATGCATGGATAGATGGATAGATGGATGAATGAACGACTGAACGAATGTAAAAATAAAATAGAAAATTCATGCACGAATGAATGAATAACTGATTGAGTAGATGAATTGACGGATGAATCAATGTATGAATGAATGAATGAGCAAATGAATAAATAATTAAAAGAAGGAATAGATGAATGAATGAAGCCCTGAAAGGAACATTAAATGGTTAGTTGGCAGAATGAATGAACAAAAGGTTAAAAATATTTGCTCAAATATAAGACAGACATGGAAATTATTGAAAATTGATAAATGGCTGAATGGATGAATGAATGAATGAATGAATGAATGAATGAATGAATGAATGAATGAATGAATGAATGAATGAACGAACTAACGAATAAGTGAATGATTAAATGAATGAATGAATATACAATAAATGAACAAACCTCTTATGAACATAATTCCATTTTAGACACAACAGAGAAGGAATTAGCAATAAAATGAACCAACAGATTGAACGTCTTCATTACAGGCGAGTACAAACACATTCATAAACAAATACCTGATGTTTTTACATTTTATACACGCACGCACGCACGCACGCACGCACG
>NW_008704170.1:2711653-2712881 GCF_000326865.2 Helobdella robusta | reverse complement strand
GAGTGAGTGTGAAAGAGAGAGAGAGAGAGAGAGAGAGTGGAAGGAAAAGCCTTGAATTTACTATCAACATTTTTTTCATTAAGTTTTTTTATTCTCTCTCATACTCACTATTAATTAAATATCTCTCTCCCTCTTTCTCTCTCTCTCTCTCTCTCTCTCTCTCTTTCATATTTACCTATCTTGATTATAATTTTTTCGGTGTTTTATTGCTTCCATCATTTTTTCTTTTGTTTGTTTTCTATTGTTGTTGTTGCTGCTACTGCTGTTGTTGTTGATGAGATGAGGATGTTGTTGTTGTTGATGAGATGATGATGATGTTGTTGTTGAGTTTGTTGTTTATGTTGTTGTTGATGATGTTTATGTGAGGACGTTGTTGTTGCTGTTGTTCATTGATGTAGTTGTTGTTGATGAGAATGATGTTCTTGGTGTAGTTGCTGCTGTTGTCGTTGTGCATGTAAAGAGGATGATGATGTTAGTATGAGGATGTTGTTGTTGTTGTTGTTGCCATTAATGTAGTTAAAGTTGCTTTGCAGTTTAAATTTCTCTTTCAAAAACATTTTCACTTCAGCGGTTTTACTTTCACTGAACATTTTTTCACACACACACACACATAAATCCACACACACACACACACACACACACACACACACACACACACACACACACACACACACACACACACACACACACACACACACACACACACACACACACATGAATTCACATACACACACATGCACACACACATACACACATACAGGTATACTTTCGTACGCATACAACCATACATACATACATACAGTTATACATACACTGAAGTACAACACGCAAATGTATTTATACAATTATATGCAGTATCGGCATAAGTACAGTTAAGTACAGCAGTGAGATATTGGCCAATTTACTTTTTCTCAATTTTATTTTTGAGGCATTTTTTTTTGTTGTGGTATTTTTGCTATGCAATTATAATTTAAATACATCCTTGGTGTTTCTACCTAATGCTGAATTATATTATTGCACTTCTTGTTCTCTCTTTTTTTTAGACTCACTCTCTCTCTCTTTCTTTCTCTTCCTTTCTTTTTCTCTTTCTTTCTTCTGCTAACTATCCTTTTTTTGTTAGTTTCTATTACTGCCTCACTCCCTTTTTCTTTCTTTCTTTCTCTCTCTCTCTCTTTCTCTTTCTCTCTTTTTTTCGTTTTCTTTAGTATCACATTGTCTTTCTCCCTTT
>NW_008704170.1:2703581-2710982 GCF_000326865.2 Helobdella robusta | reverse complement strand
TCTTTTCTTCTCACTCTTTCTCTTTCTTTGTATTTATTTTTCTCCATTTCTCTCTCTCTCTCCTCTCTCTTTCTCTTTTCACTCTGTATTCTCTTACACAATCTTGTGGTTTTTTTTATCTGTTCTTTCTTTTCTTCTCACTCTTTTTTTCTATTTATTTTTCTCCCTCCCTCTCCTCTCTCTCTCTCTCTCTCTCTCTCTCTAATTTCTTGTTATAAATTTTTTTACATTTCAACGATCTGCAGTGCATTGTACGCATGGACAAGAAAAAATTATACATGTACCTCCTCACGAACTTCTCTGACTTCATCGTCGTCATCTTCGTCGTCGTCATCATCATCGACCTAATCGTCATCATATTAACTATTATCTAATCTATTACTACTTCTCAAACTTTTGTTCTTCTTCTTCTTTCTCCTTTTCTTCCATTTCTTCTTTTTCTTATTGTTATTATTATTATCACCTGCTGTCAGACAAACAGCAAAGTATATTTGAAAAAATTTACAAGTGAGTGGGGGAATGAATGAACGAAGGAATGAAAAAACGAACGAAAAAATGAATGAAGAATGTAAAAAAAATATGAGTGAGTAAATGATTGAAGGATTGAAAGATTGGACATATGTTTATTGACTAATTGATAGATTGGTTGATTGACTGACTGACTCACTCACTCACCTGATTGATTGAATGAACGAATGAATGAATAAATGAAAGAATGAATGAATGAACGAACGATTTGAATGTCTTTTGGTTTTGATAATAAAATAGCAGTTATAAAGACCAGCCAGTTGTAACAATAATAATATTAACGAGAATCATAACAATAATAACAACAACAACAATATTAATAATGATAATAATAACTATTATTATCATTGTTGTTGTTATTTGGAAATTTTCAAGTAAAAATATTTTCATTGAAAAGAATTATTCTTATTAACTCCTAATCCCTAAGTACATACGTACGTACTTACTGTACTTTTAGCAAGGATTTTTGCTGTCTGTCTCTCCCTCCCTCTCCCTCTTTCTCTCTCTCTTTCATTTTTCTCTTTTCTTCCTTTCTCTTTTTTCTCTCTCTCTTTTTTTCTTTCTCCCTCTCTCTCTCTCTCTCTCTGTCTGTCTCTCTGTCTCTCTCTCTCTCTCTCTTTCTTACTCTCTTTCTTTACAAATTGTATTTTCTTTTCTTTTTCTTTCTCTCTTTCAGTCTTTCAATTGTTTGTCGAAATAGATGCATTGTTACTCGTAAATCAATGAAAAATGGCTCCATATTTTGTTCAATTTTTGCCTTTTATTATTTTTCACTCTCGTTTTTATACCCCGAAATGATTTTTTTCTTTGTTTTTGTTTAAAAAAATGCTTTTTTTCCATCGCCGCGTACTTTTGTATGTTTTTGGCTCTGTATTTTTTTTATATTTTTTGCTTGTTTGGTATTTATTTTGGATTTTTTGCTACATAATCTGTACTGTTTTGTATCAATTTGTTGTTTTTTCTGTAAACATAAAAACACTTGGTATTTGCCGTTGTCTTTCTGTATACTATGAGGTATTTTCGAAGTTCTTTTGGGGTATTTGAGAGGTATTGTTAGGCATCGTTTGAGACTCTAGGCATTTTTGTATTGTTTTGTATATTTGGCCGTGAATTATTCCCACTACGTATGTAGACCCGTGTTATATTTCATTTTTTTGGTTAATTTTTCTCTTTTGGATTTATGTGCGATGGGTTTTTTTTCTTCGTTTTTATGTTTTTACGATCTGAGTTTTGCTGTTATTCTTATTATATTTCTTGTTATCGGAAGTTTAATGTCTACTGCATCTTTCTGCCGCTACTACTACTGCTGCAGCTACTGCTACTACAACTGCTGCCGCTACTGCTACTACTACTGCTGCTGCAGCTACTGCTACTACTACTACTACTGCTGCTACTGCTACTACAAAACAACAACAACTACTACAACAACAACTACTACTACTAATAAGAATAATTTCAAGTGCAGTATCATATAGGCGGATCATGTTCTTCTATATTTGAGATTGGGAATTAGTATACTATACACTGTTATTTGCATCATACATACATATACACATACACACACACACACAAACACACACACGCACACAAATACATACAAACATACATGCCTGCATTCACACACACACAAATATACATACATATACATACATACATTCACGCATCATACATACATACATACATACATACATACATACATACATACATACATACATACATACATACATACATACATACATACAAACATCTATTTCAGTAGGGCAGTCACTAATATTTAATAATTATCCTTATCAATATTATTTATTTACGTTGTTACAGCTATATATTTATATTTATGTTATGTTTGTGTGTATGTATGTATGTACGTATGTATGTATATATGTTTGTTTGTATGTATGTTTGTACGTACGTTTGTATGTGTGTGTGTGTGTGTGTGTGTGTGTGTGTGTGTGTGTGTGTGTGTGTGTGTGTGTAAAGTACGTATATATGTAGGTATGGGCAATTAATTATATTGAAAATTTGATTTAATAAATAATTCAATTATGTCTATTAGTATAACGGTGAATATACAGTTACGAAAAAGTTACTTTAGACAAATTATTTTTTGAAAAGTTTAAATGTTTTGTATGTGTGTATGTGCGTGTGTGTGTGTGTATGTACGTGTGTGTTTGTGTGTTTGTTTGGTGTATTTATGTATGTGCATGCATATGCATGGATGAATGTGTCTATGCGTCATGTATGTCGTTATAAATGAGTGTATGAATGAGTGTATGAAAGAATTTATGAATGAATGTACGAATGAATGAATGTATGAATGAATGTATACATGTATCTTTGTTTCTGTGTGTTTTGTGTCTTTGTTTGTGTGCATTTTAAGCAATCATGGTAGAAACAAACTATTTAATTGTTAACAAACAAACAAACAAACAAACAAACAAACAAACAAACAAACAAACAAACAAACAAACAAACAATGAATGAAGTGTAGTTGTTGATGATTTTGAGAGGGAAGAATTTAATAGGTCATACTATGAGCCAAATTCTGTTAAATATTCAATCAACTTGGGAACTTTTGTTTTGTATGTATGTGTGTGTAGGTGTAGGATTGTTTGTTTGGTTGTTTGTATGTTTGTGTGTGTTTGTGCAAATAAGATGGTTGCATAGTTGTATAATGTATATGTATATATGCTTTGATATATGAGCTGTATGTGTGTGTATGTGTTTTTTTCTTTTTGTGTGTTTGTATGTATGTGTGTATATAGGTGTGTATGTATGTTTGCTTGCCTGCCTGCTTGCCACTCTTTGCTGGTAGTTATGTATGTTTGTCATACCGACGACCCAGATGCATGATGAGATTTCCCTGAATATTAACTGTACCAAATGGTACTGCGTGCAAAGGTGTATGTGCCAGATTACACACACACACGCACGCACGCACATATACACATACACATACATAGGCACATATGCACACACACTCAAACATACAATCTATGCATATTTACATATCTGAATCACACACACACACCACACCACACCACACACACACACACCACACACACACACACACACGCATACACACAATTGCTTACTGAAAACGTTTTTGGTGCAACCAACTTATAGTGCATCTTTGTTGTTTAGTGTGTATGTTTGTGTGTACATGTATGTATGAATGTATGCGTGTGTATATGTGCACGTGAGTCTAGTATTATTCATCTTTTATAATTTTGGAGTAATGTTATATAAGTTCTGTTAATGGTATAGTTATGGGAATGCGTGTATGTGTGTGTGTTTGCGGATGTGTATGTGTGTTTGTATGTGTATGTGTGTGTGTTTGTGTGTGTATGTGTGTTTGTATGTGTGTTTGTATGTGTGTATGTGTGTTTGTACTGCAAATTCAACATCGTTAAGATTCGCTCAGTATAAGCGTGAATGAAGGAAAGAAAGGAAAAGTAGAGGAATAAAATATTGAGAAAAATAACTTTATTTATTATTTTAATTAACGGACAACCAACTGAATGGAAAAAGATGGAGAGAGAGAGAGAGAGGGGGGAAGAGAAAAAGAGAGAGAGAGGAAGGGAGAGAGCGGGAGACAGAGTGAGTGAATAATTGAAAAAAGAACGAAAGAAGGAAGTGAGAAACTTCTGAAATGAGAGGAAGATGTAATTTTTGAGTTTTAATTAAGTACGGTTTTTGTTCTTTCTTCTGCTCTCTCTCTCTCTCTCTCTCTCTCTCTCTCTCTCTCTCTCTCTCTCTCTGGCTCATTCTTTTTTTTTAGTTTCTCTCTTCTTCTCTCTCTCTCTCTATCCCTTTTTTTCAATCTATCGTCCATGAAAATAATACTTGTAAGAATGCATCTATCTATTTCGATGTTTCATATCTATTCATTTAAATAAAATTATTACCATGAATGAGAGAGGGAAAGTAAAATGAAGGAGAGGGAGAGAGAGAGAGAGAGAGAGAAAGAGAGAGAGAGAGAGAATAAAACATAGCGAGATAGAGAGAGAAAGGGAGAAAGAGAGACGAATAGATAGAAAGTAAGACCAACTGAAAAGAATGAATGAATGAAAGCACAGAAAAAAACAACAGATGTTTTATTCATTTCTCGAAACGGAAGTTCAATAAAAATTTAATTGTAATAAAAACTCGACGGATTTATCCAACAACAATTTGAAAAAAAATTTTAAATTATTGTATAAAAATGTTTATATTACGTCATAAGTTTCTGCTTTTTTGTTGTATTTTTGTATTTTTATGGTACTTTTTTCGTCGAAGCATTGAAGAGTCGTTGTTTCGAGAAGTGAATAAAACAACGGACAGACGCAAATTAAGACAAATTTTCCATCCTGACAAACATGAAAATTCAATATAGGTACGTGAATATAAAAATGATAGTGATAATTTTTCAAATTTTCATTCGCCATCTCTTCTTTTTCATATTTTTATTTTGCCAGCCTTTTTTTCAACATAACGATAGAAACAAAAATCATTTTATTTCGTTTCATTTGAGGGGCGTCTGCACCTATCCTAAGTATTGTTATCACATACCTTTATCGCTACTTCGGTACGTGTGTACGTATTTCTAGTTTTCGTTTTTACATCAAGTACCCAGAACGTATTTCAACTTCTGCTCGGTAGTTTGGGCTCCACGAGGGTATTAATAACTGCGTATCAGTATTTTTCAACTTTACGTGCTTCACGTATTCTCGCGGCATTCATCAGTAGCATAGAAATATCTATATATAAAGAGAGAAAAAGGGAGAGAGAGAGGGATAGAGAGAGAAAGAAAGAAAGATAGAAAAAAGAGAGAAAAATATGATGATGAGAAGAGAGAGCTTTCTATTAAATAACTTTATCTAATTCCAAAAACTAAATAGAATTCCTAAGTTAGTGGTGACGACGATGGTGATAATAATGGTATCAGCAGTAGCAGTAGAATGATAATTTTTAACAATTAAAACTATAATGACGTCATGATGACGTAACAATGGATCCGTCCATAATATATCATGATAATGCTGGCGTGAATTATTAATTAGGATGGACCGTTGTAAATATTTTTTTTTAAATTTTTTTTTCTGAAACGTAAAACTGACTGCGTTTAAAGTGGATTTAGGGATATTTGAGAGAGGGGACAGGATTTTCTCTCTCTCTCTCTCTTTCTCATTTTCTCTTTCTCTCTCTTTTTCTCTCTGTCTCTCTGTCTTTCTTTCTTTCTCTCTCTCTTTCTCTCTCTCTCTCTCTTGATAAGTAAAAGTTAGGGTGTAAAGTTAAGACCAGCCCAGTCTTACAAAGGAATCCATGCCCATTTCATAATGTAGCTCCGTTGATACTTCTGAGAACTAATTAATCACGAAATAATAAACGGTAATAATAATTCTATCGGTTATAAATAATAATAATAATTATTATTATAGCTGAATAATAGAATAAATTAATTAAAAATAAATGAAATAAAATGATATGAAGGAAAAAATTCCAGGAAAAAAAAAATGACTGTTCGTTATTTCCAGTCGAAACTTGAGAGGGTTAAAAGAAATTTTTTTTTGAAAATAACAACAACAACAATAACAACAACAGCAGCAGCAGCAGCAGCAACAACAACAACAACAGCAGCAGCAGCAGCAACAACAACAACAACAATGACAATAATAAAAGAGAAATAAATACTAAAAAGAAATTTTTTTCTAGTTTTTTTTTTGTCCATTCCTTAAAATTTCGTTTCTTAGATGGCTTTACCGGACATACGCTGCTGATGTTATTATTATTACTATTATTATTATTATTATTTATTATCATTATTATTATCTATAAAAAATTTTTTTGCTATTGGAGGATTTGCTATTTTCATTTTATTTGCACTTTTTGCCTCATCCCATCTAACGTGGTTATATGGAATTTATTTTCCTACAAAAAAAATCTTTCGGCTTTTTTTCTACAATAAATTATGCCTTTTACGTCATTTCTTAAGCCATAAATATTTAATATTATTATTATTATCATTATTATTTATATAGTTATTATTATTATTATTATTATAGTTTTTTAATTATTTGTTGTAATAATAAAAAAATCTTCTTAACAAATGGACTAAATTCTCAAAAAGTTTTTTTTTGACTGGTGTGAAATAATATTCATAACAATAGAATAATAGTAATAATAATAAATAAATAAAAATAACAATAATTAATAATAATATATTTGTAACCATTTAAAAATTTTAATGTAATAAACAACGAATAAATTTTTACGTCGAAGTTTCGTTATGTATGTATGTATGTATGTATATATGTATGTATGTATGTATGTATTTATGTATGTATGTATGTATGTATGTATTTATGTATGTATGTATGTATGTATGTATGTTAAAACCAAAACATGATGAGTGGCACTGAACCGTCAAACATCAAGTAACAAATGGATTAACACTTTGATTTGTCGTTAATTGCACATAAGAAATTACTTAAGAAATTTAAGGGTATTGGGGTCCATCGGGCCGAGAACCTCGATACATATTGGCAAGAATTCCATCGAGGGGAGGGCGTTCCCATATTTTCTCATTTTCTCGTCCGCTGCCCTGGCCGCGGCCAAACCGCATTCTTTACTTGTCAGGTTTACATATCGTTCGGCAAGAGTGCCAGGGTCCGTAACATTCCACGCCAAACATCTGCCGGCTCTCCAAGGTATTAGTGTGCATCCGTCCGGGCGCCTACCATCATGCGCAGAAATGCCGGATGGTTCCTTGAGAACCGGGTTTGAAGCCTTGGAGAAGAGCCGACAAATGTATTCGTTTTTCGCTGAGTGACGTAGTTGACGGCCCCCACCCAGGCGACAAACCAAACCTTGATGCCCAAACTCGTCCGCCCCAGT
>NW_008704170.1:2691081-2698581 GCF_000326865.2 Helobdella robusta | reverse complement strand
TAATAATAATAATAAAAGTAACAACAACAATAATAGTAATATTAAGATTAATAATTAATAATAATAAATAATAGTAATAAAAATATCTAATACAGCAGCAGCAGCAGTAGCAGCAGCAGCAGCAGTAGTAGTAGTAGCATTTATCGTTATGATCATTCATTATAATTAGGTTAACTTTCTCCAGTAACAAAAATACAACGTCGCCAGCCGCTGCCACAACTTCATGATTTTCATCGTCGTCACCGTCTTAATGATAATTTCCATCCTAGGTTCTAGATTGGGTAGGCGTCCGAAAAGGTTGAAGCAGGAGCAAATGCTGAACAACAGTAATAGCAGCAGCAGCAGCAACAACAACAACAACAGCAACAACAGCAGCGCAACTTTGTTTACAACGACATCTAACAACAACAACAAATTAAACAACAACAACAATGACGTCATTAACCATCGCTCAGTCGGCCCGCTTTACAACAAAAACGGCCTACTGAACAAATCAGACGATGGTTATTTACGTTTCGCACAGCACCAACAACAACAATTCCTACAGTTGAAACAACAGCTACAACTGCCAAACAACAACACCACTGGCAACAACAACAATAACAACAACAGCAGCAGCAGCAACAAACCCATCTACATCTCAAATTTCATGACTCCCCAAGCCATAAAGGCGGATCCTGATTTCGTATTATATCCATTTCAGGATCCAATTCCCTGCCCGTCGCAATCCTCATTGTCGTCGTTGTCGTTGTCGTCGTCGACCATATCGTCATCATCATTATCATCATCGTCAGCGTCAGCGTCCACGCTACTGCATCCACAGTATCTGACTACGAACACTTTTCAGTTGAAAGGGTATCAGCTCGGTTTGAACCGACTACCGAATGGTTACAATCCTAAACAAGCTTATCAATCTAACAAGTTTTCACCAACTTCTTCCAACAACAACAACAATGATGATGATGATGATGATATTAACGATGATGATGATCGTTATCGTCGTCTTCGTAATCATCATCATCCTCATCACACTGATAATTTCTCCATGTCCCACCCACATCATCATCTCATTGACCCTTCTATTAATAGCCGGTTTGGGTTTTCCATGGCGAAAGTGAAACAGGAAGTCAATGGTGGACGTGATGATGACGATGATGACGACGCTGCTGATGAGGAGAGGATGAAGATGATGATGATGATGAGAACGAATAACTTGTTAAACAGCTGTCCTCAAGAAGACAGCTGGAGTAGCAGTGAAGGGTTGGTTGATGGGTTGGCTGATTGGTTGATTGATCGGTCGATTGATTGGTTAATAGTTGATTGATTGATTGATTGTTTGATTGTTGATTGGTTGGCTAACTGGTTGCTTGTTGATTGGTTGAATAGTTGGCTAGTTGTTTGTTGGTTGGTTAATTTTTCTTGGTTGGTTGATTTTAGCTGGTTGGTTGCTTGTTGATTGGTTGTTCGTTGATTGGTTGTTCGTTGATTGGCTGATTTTGGTCGGTTGGTTTTTTAGCGGTTAGAGCGGTTTATAACAATTTTTTTAAATCTTTTTTGGTTTTTTGTAACATTTCTTGATCTCCTAATTGTGAACATATGCTTCGTCAGGTTCCAATCTTAAGTTTAACACATGCTATATCACTATCAACGCTTTTCATTCTATTTCTCCAATCAACCACCAATCGATCAATCAACCAATCAATTAACCAATCAATCAACCATTCAGCCAACCAACCAACCAACCAACCAATCACAGTTTTCCGATTCTTCGTGCTTCCATGCCAGCAGCAGCAACATCAGCAACGACATCGACGACTTCTCCGCCATTGCAACAGCAGCAGCAGCAACTGCACAAACAGCTCGAGGAAGGCGAAATAATTTTGCCGCGGAAATACTTTGGCCTAGTGCGTAACAACCGACCGATTAGGATGTCGGGGGATGATGAGGAAGAGGACGACAACAACGTCAACAATAACGTCAGTAACGTTGGCAACAACAATTGTGCAGTCGGGGATGTGCTGGCCGACAAAATGTCGTCCATGGCGGGTTTATATTTGGCGGGAGGGGGCCGAATTGGTGCCAAAAGAGTGGCTGCATCTCGTCTGGAGGTCCCTTTGTCGGCAGCTTTGGGTCCTAACAACATCAACGGCAAGTTTAACTTCGCCAGCGGTGGTTTCATCGTTAAAACTGAGTTGAAGTCGAGCGATGAAGATGAGGATAGCAGCTGCAGCAACAGCCACCACAACAACAACAACATCGACATAACCATGACATGTAACAATGGCGTCAGAGGAAGGATCGCTAGTGACGACAGAGCCAATGAAGAAGAAGATGGTGGTGGTGGTCGTAGAGTCAGCGCTTTCAGATTGATTGATCGCAGTAGAATAAAATGTGAAAATTTTGAAAGCGACCAACTTTCGCCCCAACCACAGCAACAACATCTCTTTCAACAGCTGCAGCTACAACAGCAGTTACAGCAACAACACTTCTTCCAGCAGCAACAACAACAACACCGTAGATCGTCGTCGTCGTCATCATCATCGAATTACTTCTCAACATCTATCAACTTCAAATCAACATCTCGTCATCATAATTATGATGTCACGAACAACAACAACTACTACAACGTTGATCAAGTCAGTTGTGGGGGTCTGACTAAAGGTCTGTTTGACCTTACCCTTGAAAACATCAAAGGAAACATTCCTCAAGAAAAATTGGAACTCATAGATCAAGTGATCCTATTGGCTGTTTTTGTTTCTATTCTTTGATTCTACTGGCTCTCTGTTGGGAAGAAAAATTTTTTCTTTAATGCTATTGGCTAATTAAATTTCATTTAATCTTCTTTTATTGGCTGGATTTGATAGGGTGAACGTCTTTAAACTAATTTGGTTGGCGGAAGTTTTATTAAATTGGTACGATTATTCAGCTGTTCATGATTGGCTGAAAATGCTTTAAAATTAATATAACATCTTGCGTATGATTGGTCGAATATTTCTTCTCCGAAATAATACGATTGGTCGATTTAAAAATTTGAATATTTACTAGGTGATCGAGACGATATTGAACGCGCATTCCCTGACGTGCATGCACACAACCCCCAAGGTTTTGGCGGGAATGAAAAAATTGGAGGAGACGAAAACCATAACGAACGTCTTCGAACCTCTTAGCTATGAGTCGGATGAGGTTGCTGTTTGCTTGTTTGTTGTTGTTCGTGTTTGTTTGTTTGTTCGTGTTTGTTGTTGTTCGTGTTTGTTTGCTGTTGTTTGTGTTTGTTTGATGTTTGTTCGTGTTTGTTTGTTGTTACTCGTGTTTTTTTGTTGTTGTTTGTGTTTGTTTGTTGTTTGTTCGTGTTTGTTCGTGTTTGTTTGTTGTTGTTCGTGTTTGTTTGTTTGTTCATTCGTTTGTTTGTTTGCCTTGCTGCTGTTGTTGTTGTTGTTGATGGTATGATGATGTCATCTTACAGGCCAAAAACATGCTCGTCAACTTCGTAATCGTACCAATCATCTTAGCACTAACATTAATAATAGTAACATTAATAATAATATTGATGTTAATAATAATAATAATAATAATAACGACGACAATCAGAACACCGATATAGACCCGACAAGAGTCTGGAGCAAGTTCGTCGAGAATATGACCCCTGTCATTCAGAGGGTAGTCAAGTTTAGCAAGAAATTACCAGGTTATTATTATTACTATTGTTACTCTTGCCATTGCCCCCTTCATCATCATCATCATCATAATCAATTTAAACATCATCATCATCATTGTCGTCATCATCATCATCATCAATTTTTAAACATCGTCATCATCATCATAATCAATTTAAACATCATCTTCAGCGTCATCATCATCATCATCATCGCCACTAAATCTTCAGGATTCTGCGAGTTGGGACAGGAAGACCAGATATCCCTGATCAAGCAAGGATCATTCGAGGTCATCCTTAGTAGGTTCACGAAGATGTTCTTTAAAGACGCTGTTATTGAGCCAGGAATGACCTCCATAATCCCCAAGTACGTCTGTGTGTGGGTGCGTGTGTGCGTGCGTGTGTGCGTGCGTGTGTGCGTGTGTATTTTAGCGCCTTGCCAGTTTAACTTGACGTCTGTAATTGTATCCAATCTATGATTTATTTTCTATATTTTTTATTGATAATTTTTTAAATTTTTATATTCAATCATTTATCAGTTTATCGTTCGTTTATATGTTCATTGATTTATTCATCCATCAATCCATTCATTCATTCATTAATTCATTCACTCATTCATTAATTCATTCATTCATTATTTTATTCATTCATCTATTCATTCATTAATTCATTCACTCATTCATTCACTCTTTCACTCATCTTCCATTGTTTTCTAACTGATTGCAGTCCATCGATCTTACTCTAGGTACACTCATTCATTCATTCTTCTCTGCTTGTTCGGCCTACATGTAAGTACCTATTTAGCTAGAAGATAGGAAGAAGAAAAAATTGAAAAATAAATATATACAATAAGTATAAAAAGATGAAAAGGGTTTTAGAGAGAGAGGGAGAGAGAGAGAGTGAGAGAGAGAAAGTGAGAGAGAAAAAGTGAGATAGATATAAAAAGAAAGTAAGATGGATCGGTGGAGAGAGAGAGAGAGAGAAAGAAAAAGAGAGAAAGAGAGAGGGAGAAAGACAGGCAGAAGCAGAGAAAAACAGAGCAGTAGATGGACAGAAGGAAAGAAAAAAAGAAATGAAAGGAGAAAGAGAAGCAGAAAGAGTGAGAAAAAGAGAGAAAGAGAAAATATATGTATATATATAAAAGAGGGAGAGAGAGAGGGAGAGAGAGAGAGAGAGAGAAGAAAAATGAGCCAAAAAAACGTTGGATCTCATGAAGAATTCATAAGTTTAAATTAAATTTATATGAAAGTTATCGCAAGCATAAATGCTCTCAAAAATTTTTCATTTTTTTTTATTTTCGTTAATTATTTTGCATATGGTTAGTTTGTTAAATTCATCACAGACACACACGCGCACACGCACTCACACACACACACACACACACACACATACACATATACATGATGCACACTTCAGTTTACGCAAACACACGTTTATACACACAAACATGAAATGAGACATCAAGTCAAATACACGCAGTCACACATACACACTCATCTACACACACACACACACACTTGCACACACACACACACACACAAGCATACGTACCTACTTACACACACACATATTAACATATAATCAAAAGTTACTTTGTAATTTTCTTCATACTTTTTTCCATTTTACGAATATCTGGGTTCACAAATGTGGCTGAACTAAGTAATCAAGCTGTTTGTTTGTCTATATATTTGTTTGTCTATCTTCATGTTTGGATGTATGTGTGTGTATGTATATGAATGTGTGTGTGTGTGTGTGTGCAAGTGTGTACGTGTGAAAGTGTATTTCGTTATTTTAGTACGTTTTTTTTGTTTAATAGGCTTTCATTTTACAAACCTCCTTGATTCAAAAAAATTTTAAAAATCACTCTTGCGTTATAAACGAACGAATGAATGAATGAATGAAAGAATGAAACTGAATGAATTAAAGAACGAACGAATAAGAAACAAAAAAAAAATAAAAATAGTGAGAGAGTGAGATTGAGAGAGTGAAATGAAAAAGTGAGAAAGGACAGAAATGAAGAAAATTAAAAATTTTACACAAAAAAATAGAGCCAACATGGCACTGTAAATAGCTGAGAATAAAAGAGAGAGAGATGGAAAGGAAAGGAGAGGCTGAAAAGATGGAGAGAAAGACACAACAAAGAGAGAGAGAGGAATGAGGTGAGATAGGAAGGCTGAAAAGAGAGAGGGCGAAACATATTTTTATGCACCTAATAAATAATAATAATGAATAATTGAAAAACGTGTAGAAAGAAAGAGAGAGAGAGAAAGAAGAAGAGAGGAGAGAGAGACAGTTGAAGAATGATTGAAAAAAGAAATGTAAGTAGAGGAATTAAGTGAAAGTTAAAGAGAGGTTTTGTGTACGTGCGTTTGTGTGTATATATGTGTGGTGTGCATGTGTGTGTGGTGTGCATGTGTGCGAATGAGGGAAAGAAAATATGGATGAAAAGAAAGATTGCCAAACAGCTAAATAGGTTTGAAGAATTCAAGCTCACATCATTACAAGCAAGGATATAATATACAAATGTATACGAACACATACACACATATCTTCATACAGATACATACAAATATAGATGTACATAGAAAAGTGTACTCATACAAACGTACACACAAAATACATACAACCGCAATGATACGACAGCAAGAAAGAACAAACAAACAATAAAGCAAACAAACAAACAAACGAACAGGAGACAAACCTTTAGCAATAATGAACATCTTTGACTTATTAATAAGTGTCTACATTCATAAAGCATATATATATATATATATATATATATATATATATATAACTGAAAAGTTTAACTAATCTAATATTAGGCAATATATTCAAAGACAACAATTACAATTGCATAATCTTATATTACAGGAATCATACGGTCAACGTGTATGTATGTATGTATATATGTATGTATGTATGTATGTATGTATGTATGTTAAAACCAAAACATGATGAGTGACATTGAACCGTCAAACATCAAGTAACAAATGGATTAACACTTTGATTTGTCGTTAATTGCACATGTCGGCATTCAGTTGGATATTTTCAAGCACACAGACAGGCAGGAACCGCTGCAACAAACACGAAATATGGTTAGTTGCGAAAAACAGTTCCCTGCTGTCGCCTGATCTGACGCTGATCATTTTGCATATTTCCTTAAGAAATTTAAGGGTGTTGGGGTCCATCAGGCCAAGAACCTCGATGCATATTGGCAAGAATTCCATCGAGGGGAGGGCGTTCCCATATTTTTTCATTTTCGCGTCCGCTGCCCTGGCCGCGGCCAAACCGCATTCTTTACTTGTCAGGTTTACGTATCGTTCGGCGAGGGTGCCAGGGACCGTAACATCCCACGCCAAACATCTGCCGGCTCTCCAAGGTATTAGCGTGCATCCGTCCGGTCGCCTACCATCATGCGCAGAAATGCCGGATGGTTCCTTGAGAACCGGGATTGAAGCCTTGGAGAAGAGCCGACAAATGTAATCGTTTAGCGCTGAGTGACGTAGTTGACGGCCCCCACCCAGGCGACAAACCAAACCGTGGTGCCCAAACTCGTCCGCCCCAGCGCCACATCGGCACGTGTATTTATTCTGAATGACCAGGCCAAGTCTGAAGCCAATGGCAAATCTTACAGACTCGTCGTCAAGCCTGGTGTATGTATGTATGTATGTATGTATGTATGTATGTATGTATGTTTGTTTGTTTGTATATAAACATGTATGGTCTGGAGCAAAGTAGAAAGTTATCCTCAATATAGGTCTGGTGGTTTTTAATCAAATGTTATTTACATGCATACACATTACACATACTTGCTTACAGATTACACACATACATACATGCATACATAT
>NW_008704170.1:2670112-2682654 GCF_000326865.2 Helobdella robusta | reverse complement strand
TATCATCGTCATCATCATTCATGTGTTATCACACACCACATAATCGTTATTATTGATGTTGTTGTAATGTTAAATATTATTTTTATTATTATTATTATAGATGTTGTTGCTATACATAGGTATATACATATATATATATGTATATACATATTGTATATATATATATATGTATATATGTATATATGTTGGAAGGAGACCATATTTTAGACAGTATTGTATGAACTCTACCGAATTGTTGGCATTAATCAATTCAAAGTTTGTCGTTTTGCCTCTAACTCTCTGGAATTCATACAGTACTGTATATATATATACTTATGTATGTATATGTATATATATATATATATGTATATATATATATATATATATATATATATATATATATATATGTATGTATGTGTATGTATATGTATATATATATATATATATATGTATATATGTATGTATATATATTTATATCGTAACTGCTGAAATATTATTTCAACTCAGTTGTTAGATATATAGTTACTTATGTTATTGTTATTAATGATAAAATTACTAGAAGAAATATTATTGTTATTATTATAATTATTATTATTATTTTTATTATAATTATTATTAATATTTTTTTTTATTATAGTTCTTTATTATTATTTATTTATTATCGTTATTCGATCGTTACTGTCAGTTAGTGTTTACCAGGTAGTAATGTTACTAGAATGATGACGACGACGACGTCGACTGCGATGATGATGATGATGATGATGATGTTGATAGTGGTGGTGGTGGCGATGATAATGATAGTGATGGTGGTGATGATGATGATGATAATGGTGATAATGATGACGATGATGGTGATGATAATCTATTTGCCGCTACTTGCCCTGTCTTTATTCAACTACTATCATCATCACCATCATTGATATCATCATCATCATTTTTATCATCGTCGCTAGTTAGTTTCGTGATATCCAGTTAGATACTTTTTTTGTAATGTGGATTACAAAGGTTACGTTAATAATGAGAAAAGAAATGATGATGAGTTGACGATGCTGGTTCTGCTGCTGAAGATGAGGAGGAGGAAATGAAAGAAGAAGATATCGATACTGATGATGATGATGATGATGATGATGATGATGATGATGATGATGATGATGATGATGATGATGATACAGATAATGGTGTGATGATCATGATGATGATAATGACGATGGCGATGTTTACCTCGATGATGAGGATGATGATGATAAGATTAATAATAAAAATGATAATACTGACGATGGTAACTGAATGCAACAATTGTTCTTCTATCTAATCATTATCATCATCATTATTATTTTTATAATTATTAATAATAATAATATTATTATTATTATTATATTTACCTTTATTACTATTATTATACCTGTATTGATAGTGTCTTAAAGAAAAGACCTTCTGCCGACATTGTGCATTTCTCCAATGGTTTTGTTTTGTGTCTATATTAATTAGGTTACGTTTATGTTAATGAGGTTGCGTTTATGTTAATGAGGTTGCGTTTATGTTAATGAGGTTGCGTTTATGTTAATGAGGTTACGTTTCTGTTAATGAGGTTGCGTTTATGTTAATAAGGTTACGTTTATGTTAATAAGGTTACGTTTATGTTAATGAGGTATCTATTTATGTTAATTAGGTTTACGATGACGTGGTTGTTTGCGTTTATCAGAAGTAAAATTGAATTTTGATTTTTGTTTTCTATTTTTTGTAGTTTTATGGTTTGTTTGTCTGCTTGTTCGTTCGTTCGTTTGTTAATTTGTTTTTTTTCTGTGATGAAGTTTTTGAAGATATTTGCAGCCGAGTCATTAAGAGATACGCACAGACTTATAGAAATTATTGTCTCGTTGTTGTGTTGTTGTTTTTAAAAACCTTGGGCTGAGTTGTTGTTGTTGTCTTATTGATATTGTTGTTGTTGTTGTTGTTGTTGATGTGCCGTTGTTTTATTTTCATCTGAAGAAGAAATAGTTTTCTATTAATTTTCTATTGCTTGTTAGTTAACGCGTTAAAGAAGCTTTCATTTTCCAGTTGTTCACACACACACGCGCACACACACACACACACACATACATATATATTATATACTTGTTGCCTTTTGTTTCATTGTTTAATTTTTTACACTGACAATTTGTTTTGTATTGTTTGGTTTTGTTTGGTTGGATGGTTAGAAAGTATACAAACGGTCTTGTTTGAATGTATTTTTTGTTTGTATTTTTTTCTGTTTGTATTGAATACAATCATTTTGTTGTTGAATCGTTTTGTATTAAATGTATATTTTGTTTCTCTCAGTTTTGCCATACCAGCCGAGACATCGTAATGAATAAATAACATTAGAAAAACTTCTTCGTTCAAATTGTTTTTTTTTTCAATTCCAAATTTTTTGTTTTGTTTTGTTTTGTTGGGTTCATTGTCGATGAAATCCTGAAGAAGAATCATTTTTTTTTGTTGTTTTTTTTGAAAATTTTTCAAAAAATTGATTTCACGAGAAATGAAAAACTTCAGTCTGTCGTTAAGTAAGAATTTATATTTCTTTCTTTTCCTTCTTTCCATCCAAGTTTCTTCCTACTCGCGCTATTATCCGGTTATGAAGCCGACACGCACACACACACGCACACACAAACACACACACAAACACACACACAAACATTTTTTTCTTGTTTCTGTTTTTTTCTGTATTTACAGAAGAATTTTTTTCAAATTTTATCGATAAAATCGTTCTAAGCGTTTTCCTGTTTAATGTAAGTCAGAAATGAAAATACTAATGCTCAACTGTGTATTACTGCGCCAATCATTCATTCGTTCATTCATTCATTCATTCATTTGCTTCATTTATTCGTTCATTCACTCATTCCTTGATTCATTCTTTTTTCATTTGTTGTTTGTACAATCCATCGGATCACTACGATTAACATCATTCAATCATTTAACCTTTCTCTCTTTCTTTCTCTCTCTTTCTCTCTCTCTCTCTCAATCATTCATTAATTCATCCATCCATTCGTTCATTCTTCCATTTGAATCCATTCATCTGTCGTCATGAAGTAAAAACATTTGATTGTGCATTAACTATGTGTATCTATCTCTGTCTGTCTGTCTACCTCTCTCTGTCTGTTTGCCTGTCTCTGTCTGTCTGTCTATCTATCTGTCTGTCTATTGTTGCGGTTTTTTGTTTTTCATTATAAAATACTATAAATTCAAATTTTTGGGGTAATTTATTTGTCTGATTGTAATAAAAAATCATATATATATATATATATATATATATATATATATATATATATATATGATTTATTTATTTATATATTCACGTATATAGTTATAATAACAATAATAACAACAACAATAATAATAAGAACTAATAAACAATTATATGGTTAATTATTTTTTTTTAAAAACCCCACCAATTGTCAATATTGTTAAATTGTGCCACCGAGATCAATCACAATGCTCTGCTTTTATATTACACACAAACACACATATACACACACACTCACACACACATACACACACACACACGTATTTATAAATATATATATATATATATATATAATTATTGTAGTTATAATTATTTCACAGATGATATTATCAGTTGAACCATAGTGAACATTATGTATGATAAACTCTTGAAATCCCCATTGGTATTAGTGAATAATAATAATAATTATTATATTAATTACTATCGTTGTTGTTATTGTTATTATTCTTATGATTTTATGATGTTATTATCATTCATTTGTTCGTTCGTTCGTTTGTTCGTTCATTCATTCATTATTTCATTCATTAACTCATTATTTCATTGAATAATTCATTGTTATTAACTGACAAAAAATTCGTTAAATTTATAATAATAATAATATCATAATATTATAATTATGTTTTTAATAATAATAATAATAATCTTATCGAATCAATGGGTAACATTTAATTAAACAGACTTTATTTCGTATCATCAGTCGACATATGGTGACAATAATAACAATGATAATAATAATTATTACAGTAAATTATTATTATTATTATTATTGTGTAATGTGGATACATACTACACCTGGTAATGATTTACCATTGTTCATTTTCTGTAACTGAAATATAGTTGTTTAACAAATATATCCAGAGTGAATATATATCTATATATATACATATATATCTATCTATATATATAAACATACATATATATATATATAAACATATATATTAACATATATATATATATATATATATATCTCCTTCCAACATATATATGTTTATATATATACATATATATGTCCTATATGATTTATCAGAATAAAGAAACATTCATTTTTTCAATGGTTAACATCGTTTGCGTTTCATTTTCTTTTTTTATAAAAAATATTAAAAAAATTTCAGTCGGAAATAAATTAAATAGAGTTTTTGGTCTACTGAAACTATTACATCAAAGTTTTTTCCGCTCTCAAGCTTGCCCGTCTTTTTTCGCGCGGGAAATTTAATTTGCCGGAAGTCGATGTGACGGCCAGTGAAGGCGGGCGATTAGTTAGGGATGTGTTATTTTGCGCCGCTGTTGCGGTTGTAGAGAATGGATTTGAGAAGTAAAACAACGACGACGACGACGATGATGATGTGTGTACAGGCGCCGTATAACTCGTCTGATTATCTGGAACCGTCTTGTCGGTATTACCGAAGTTAGCGGTGTTGGCGTTACCGCACTGTTTTTCTTGAGTCGATTTTGTTTTCGTGAGTAACGGAAACTGAAGACCGAACTGAATGTGCTGCTGCTGCTGGCGATTGAAAGCCACACTGAGCGTTCGAACCTCCTCCTGGATGGAGGAGAGAACGGTGACGACCGTTGAAAGGGCTTTCTGGTTCTCGGACATGACCATTCTTATGTGGTCAATATCCTGTCTCGAATGGTCTTCCTGTTTTGCGCTGGCTTGCACGTGCTGCAGTCTGACGTCCAGGAGTTTTAAATTTCGTTGTATGGCGTCAATTTGCGGTAGTGAGATGAGTTGGACGACCGTGTTGGCTGTGGGGGCGCCTGGGTTTTGACCTGATGGCGGTTGGTTGGACCCCGGAAGTAGAGATGTGCGTCTCATCCTGCACTGGTTGGAGTAGCGTGATCGTAAAATTGAAGTCGGTTGTTTTGTAGTTGCAGGAGTTGTTGTGGCTGATGTGGTTGTAAGCGATGCGGTTGCAGTTGATGGTTGGCATAAACTGAGTCTGAAATCGTTGATAGGCTGTGGTGAGTTGGCTGCAGGCGATCTGATTTGAGAGGCGTCGTGTTCTTGTGGTTGTTGGTAGTTAGAGTGGGTCTCATATCTTGGTGGATTGGCGTTTTGAAGTTGTTGGTTGCTACCGCAGGCGCTCAGCTGAGTTGTTGTCGTGCTGGCAGTCAGAGTTGGTTTCGGATAAGTGTCCTGGTTGCTCTCCCTGGCCAAACTCTCAGCCGAAAAGGGACTCAAATCTGATTCGTCGGCTTCGTCTTTAAAAGTTTTAAACAATTTCAACTCCCAACAATTTAATGAACAAAATTCTATAACTATTCACTAAATAAAATAAATAAATTATTTCAACATTTTTTTAGTTTTCATTAATTGAAATTTAAAAGATTATAACCAGCAAAGGCGGGTTCAGGCTGGTTGAACATGTCAGCTGATTGAGGCTGAGCTGCTTCAGAGCCTATCCCAGCTTTATCTTTCCCTTCGAATATACAAATAAAAATCTATAATTTTAAAATATTTAATAATTATTGTGAAATAATTATTCATAATAAGATGTAAAAAGTGAATAGCTACCTTCTTCTTTCAGCCTCTCTAGCTTGAAGAGATACCTCCGAACTAACCTTTGGAGGATGTCTGAGTAAGTTGTGTCTGGTGATTCAATGCTCAAACTCTGACAGACCATTTCCCGCCGGGACTATTTCGCAATAAATTTTAGTATATAATTAAATAGTTATAACTTAATATACTTTTTTTTGAAGAATTTTTAAAAATTTCATCAAAATACTCAAAAAACACTTTAATAAAAGTTTGTTTCTTGGCAGCCTCGCCCAGTTCTTTCAGCATCAACTCCCGCTGGCTTTTAAAAAGTTCTTTGACCCACTGCCAAATGTAAGCCAGGGACTTGGGGGTGGGGATCATGTTGAATGGAACGGGGAGGGTGTTGCCTTCGTCGATGTAGTTCACCCAGAGACGCGTTCGCGCGAATTTCCACTCGACGTCGCAGTCACCCTGGTGAGGAAAATAAAAACTTTTCTCCAATTTCAACAAAGAATTATTTTATTGTATTTTATTTTAAAAAGATGAATAAGTCATTTTATCTGAGTCATTTTATAACTTTTGTAAATCTGAAATTATTTCTCCACCGCAAGAAAGACCTGTATAGCTTCGAAGGAGTGACTCATCATTGCAATCAGCATGTTGGTGAGGACGATGATGATGGCCACGTGGTAGAGGGCGAACAAAAAATGACCCACTCCCTCCACAATGGACGTCGCGTGGCTTCCGGGTGGGAAACTCCCCACGAACTTCTCACCCTTCTCCTTGCTTGGATGCTTTATTTCGACGCTATCAACGCTAACCAGACCAAACATCGACCAGAATAAGCTCAGTAGCGTCCGTGGCATCCTAGAATTTCATTTTAATTACAAAATAATTCCTTAAAATAAATACGCTAATTTCTAAAAAAATTGAAATTTTGAGTTGTAAAATTAAAATTATAATTTTGGGCCATTTTTTTGTGTGTTTTAACCGCCAAAAATGAAAGACGCATACCCTTGGAATGCCTCTGACGTGTGCATGAGTTTCTGCTCACCGTCCTTGTTGACGAGGAATGTCTGAGAACCGTAGTACCAGTACAAATTATGTATACCCACCATGAATGCTAGCAACACCTAGAAGCCAAATCGATGAATTAATTATTATTATTTTATTTTGAAATACCGTAAAAGTAATAATTGGTGGGAAAAAAATTACTGCCGTAATACATCATAGGCACACATATTAATAATATTAGTAATAACTCTTTTCTAGCAAAAACAGAGTCAAGCGCCTCACCCACCACACCATCTCACAAAACAAAAACAATCCATTCTTACAAACCAAAGTAAATAAGACTAGAAATCTGGTGATATCGCCGATCATCCTCCCTAGAGAAATTTGAAGGGGTCCAAGAACTTCAAAGGCGGGCATGAGGTAGGTTGTTCTCGCTATGCTCACCACGTTCGCCACAGCGAACAACACATCAGACACTATCTCTGGGTCGTTTGGCTTCCAGTAAAAACGAGCTGCGTAGTTGTTTGTAGTAGTAGTAGTAGCAGCAGCAGCAGCAGCAGCAGCAGTAGTAGTAGTAGTAGAAGTACTAGCAGCAGTAGTAGTAGTAGTAGTAGTGGTAGTAATTGTAATTGGTAGTATTGTTAATATTAGGACAATACAACACAGCATACTAACAGGCATTCATAAAATAGCTTAGCGGATCGCTAAAAATCTCATTTTTGATACTATCATAGAGTTTGGTGTCGTTAGCGAGGAGGGCATGGCGGGCCCTGGAGGTACCCTGGTTGTACCACTTATCCACTGATTTTATTCGGTGGTCCACCAGGAACCTGAGCGTGTAACTGGCCAGGTATAGCGAGAGGACGATGAAGTCGATGATGTTGTAGTCGTCCAGCAGGTAGATGCGCAGACCAGACGTGTGCATTTGCTTGCATTCCATCCATAGCAATCCTGGTTGGTGAATTGATGGTGGGTGAATGAATGAATGAACGAACGAACGAACGAACAAGCAAATGAATGAATAAATAAATGAACGCATGGATTAATGGATAAACGAACAAACGAACGAATGAACGAACGAACGAACCAATGAATGAACCAATAGACGAACTAATTTAAAAATGAATCAGTTATAAACGATATCTACTAAAAAAAATGATACACCGACTGACCTAGGACCCAGAACATGAGACAAATCTGGACATTAGTGATGAGAATATTTGCAGGCCTGAAAGTTCCTTTCAACAAGCTTTCGACAATCTCAGCATGGCTCATCTCACCATTCAAGAAACGTGATTGGTCGCCAAACTGACCCAGTGACCTATTTTCAAACCAATCACTGGTCGACGATCGAGTTGAGGGTATGGGCAAAAATTTTTCATCCAATCGGAAAGTGGCAGCAGCCAAAAGAATGAGAAAACAGACATGGGATAAAGTGTGGGTGATGAACTTGGAAGCCGGGCATCGCATCGCGTTCCCTATCTGTGATTGGATGAAAATTTGACGTACGTACACACACACACACACACACACAAACCAGCATACGAACTCACCTACCTTGTTATCGGGCGATAGAATGTAGACAAAGCAGAAGACGGGGACAAGAGGGACGCAGACCACCCACATCAGAGATTTTTTCCATAGTGTCAATGATTGCATGAAACCCGTTTCTGGTCCGTACCAGATGCTCGTGAGGTGTTGCTGGCAGTTTGGGTGGGCCACAAACTGAAAAATTTTTTTGTCGTAATTATTTATAATTATTTGAAAATATTAATATTTATTCGTATTTAATTATAAATATTTATAATTATCGATATTTTTCAAAATTTTAAATCGTTTACTGCGGGATGATAATTATTATCGGATTAATAGTTTTGCAACAGCAGTATCAGTGGTAGCAGCAGCAAAAGTAGCAGTAGTAGCATTTTCAGCGGTAGTTGTAGTGAAGTTACTACTAGTAGTAGTAGCAGTTACTTTAGTAGCAGCAGCAGTAGTAGAAGTAGCGACATGGTCGGCGCATGTTTTACTATTACATGTTCTTTGTAGATAATTTCCCATGTTTGTACTATCAGCACGAGATTCTTGTAAATCTTTAGAACGGTATAATTTATTGTAGACAGTAGGTAGGTTCGGTCAGGAAACCAGAGAAAGAGAGAGAGAGAAAGAAAGAGAAAAAGAGAGAGAGAGAGAAAGAAAGAGAGAGAGAAAGAAAAAGGTAATAAAAAAGAAAGAGTAAATGAGAGATGATGCAAAGGAGATAAAAAATGAGTTTTTTTTTGTCAGTCCATCATCTATTTTCGTCGATTACTCATTGAAGTTTATACTTCTCACACATTTCATTAACACACCACACACCACACACACACGCACACACACACACGCACACACACACGCACACACCACGCACACACCACACACACACGCACACACACACACACACACACACCGAAGCACATGAACAAACATACTAACACCTATTTTATTCCCGCTACTGAAACTCGTGTGCTTGCATAATTAATGGCTTTCCATTATTATTCTATTATTATTTTAATTGCTATTGACATTATTATTATTATCATTATTATATTATTATTTTATTATTATAATTATTTTTATAATTAATATTTTAAAAAATTCTGTCTTCTATTGTTTGCGAAAACACACGTGTGAACTGGAAATCCATTAAAAATCAGGAAGCTTAATATTGAATACGCAAACAGAAAGGAAAAATTTGGAAAAAACATACATACATACACACACACACACTACACTTACCAACACAAACACACACCAACACACACACTCATACATACACGCAAACACACACACACACACACATACATACACACATTCACCAACACACACACACTCACCAACACATACACACACACACACACACATTCACCAACACACACACACACACTCACCAATACATACACACACACACACACATACATACACACATTCACCAACACACACACACATACACACACTCACACAAACCCATACACACACTCACCAACACACACATACACACGCGCAAACAAACACACATACAAAACATGCAACTCGACAATACCTATAGATACAGAAAATCGTTTTGCAAGCAGCCAAGCATGCGATGAAAAGTTCATATACAGTAACCGTAAAGTAAAAATCAGCGTTTTCGTCGACAAGAACAACAATCAAAGCAAAACGCTAACTACAAACCAAAAAAGTTACAGAAGTAGTAATTTTGTAAAAAATTGTATGAACATGTAAACTAGATCACCAACATGTTTAAATATTTCACTATAACCGTAAGTACAATCCATTTGGTCTCCATATAAGTTTACAGCGCATGCAATTATTTGTTATGAAGAGTTAAAATTTATAAAAAGAAACTTGTAGAGTAATAATAACAAGCAGACATACGTACACACAAAAAAAACATACGGCTAAAAAATATCGCTTCGAATAGTAGATCCTGTACACACACACACACACACGCACACACAAACAAACAAACTGGCACACACACACGCACACACAAACAAACAAACTGACACACAAACAGATACACAGACATACACAGACACAAACAAACAAACTGACACACAAACATACATATACACAGACATACACAGACACTTACTTTCTTCTCTTCATACTGCATCGCCATTTTCAAACGAGCCAGAGGGTCTCGCGACCCATTTTCTTGGCTACCCTCACTCAGAACGGCCTCGACCTCCTGAGTGCCCCTACACAAATCCATCAGCTCGCACGCAAAGTCCATGCACTGCTCAACCAAACTGAGGTACTCGCTCTGTTGTTAGTGGATAGATGGATGAATGGAAAGATGAATGAATGGAAGGATAGATGAATAGATAGATGGATGAAATGATGGATGGATGGGAGATGGATAGATTGACAGATCGTTTTATTATTTTTGCAACGCTAACCTTGAACTCTTTCTCAACCTGGGCCAATTTTTTCATTTCTTGCCTCAACTCAAAGGTCGTCATAATTGGGTCAGGGCTTGATAGAGCCATGTAGGCGGGGCTTGCCAGTGCCCTATAAGCGTTTAACCTTCCAAAAAATAGGTCCCATTTTAATTTAATCTACATTTTGATGAAATGACGGCCGTAACTTTTCACGTTCACATTGAAACCGATACGAAAAAATAATATCTTTTGCAGTCATTACCAAACTGAATAAATTTAAACAAATTAAAGTAAACGAAACGAGACGAAACAAAACGAAACGAGACACCAACCTCGATCTCGATCTCTTAAGGGAGTCGTAGCCCCTTTTTGTAACGCACTCGGAGCACCTACACGAGATGTGGTGGGGCTTGACGATGGTGTGATTCCTACTTAAAAACATCTGAATGATTTCGTGGTTGTTGTAGTGGGCTGCCAGAATTAGAGGGGTGATGTCGGGCGAGAATTGACTTTTTTCGTCGGTTCTGAAAAATGGGTCCTTGTGGCGTTTCTTTAACGATTCCTCTCCTGCTATATAGCTCGGGTGCTCGATTATCGTTCGGACTATTTTTGTTGAACCCTGTGAATGTTTGTATGTTTGTGCCTGTGTTTCTTTGTTTGTATGTATGTATGTATGTATGTATGTTTGTTTGTACGTGTGTTTGTATGTATGTTAGTATGTGTGTTTGATTGCTTGTATGTGTCTGTAGGAATGTACACTTGTTTTCGAGTTGTAATCGCAAATTATATCTTTACGTTATGTGTGTGTATGTATGCGCAATTTTTTGTATAAACGTTTGTATATGTATACAAACAACCATACAAACAAAGAATCACCGTTACCAGCAACTGCAGACCTTACTGATGGCATGCAATAGAGATTCCTCGAGACATTCAAACTGCAGACGATCCAGCAACAACTCGATCGACTCCATGTTGTCGTTGTCAACTGCCAGGTGTAGCGCAGATCTGCCCATGTAGTCGACGCAGTTCAAATTAAGCGGTACATCAATGTCCTCCAAAGATTGCCTCAGTATCGGCACATCCCCCAATGCCGCGGCGTTTAGATACACCCTTTCTTCGTCCGTCAGCTTGATGATTAGTGAATAGTGTTAGGAAATTATTTTTATTAGTAGTAATAGCAACAATAATAATCACTACTATCATCACAATCACCATCATCATCACAATCATCATCACAATCACCATCATCATCATCCAAATCATCATCATCAGTACCTGCACATCTTCAAAGTTGGTGAAAAGGCACCCGCGAGCAGTGGACGATGACGATCTTGGCAAGGCTCTCCTATTGTAGCTGCTGCTGTTTTCCAAGTTGGAACTGGAGATGGCGATGATGATGAAGAGGAAGATGATGATGACGAAGAAGAAGAAGATGATGAAAAAGAAGAAGAAGATGATGACGAAGAAGAAGATGACGAAGAAGAAAATGATGATGACGAAGAAGGAGTTGACGATGACGAAGAAAAAGAAGATGACGAAGAACAAGAAGATGACGATGAAGAAGATGACGAAGAAGAAGATGACGAAGAAGAAGATGATGACGACGATGCTGATGATGGTAATGATAATGATGATGAGGGTGGAGATGATATAATAACAAATGTAAAGATAAACTGATGGCTGAATACGCAAGCCTGCCTATACAAACAACCTACACACACACACACACACACACACACACACACACACACACACACACACACACACACACACACACAATCATAAATCAAGTTAAGTTCTGTCAAATTTTGTATGTTTTGTTTGTTTGTTTGTATGTACGTTTGCATATGTGTTTGTATGT
>NW_008704170.1:2667773-2669025 GCF_000326865.2 Helobdella robusta | reverse complement strand
TGATTCATTCATATGTGCATGATTGGAGGAGTGAAATGAAGGAGTGAAAGAGCAAGAGAGAAAAAAGGAAAGAAGGAAGAAGGGAGGAAGGAACGAGTTAGTGAATGAACAAAGAAATGACACGCAAAAACACATGAAAATATAAACATACGAAAAAAACCAGATTGATGAAATCAGAAAAATTTAAAAAGAGCGCGAAAGGAAAAAATGTTGAGAGAGAGAAAGAGAAAAAAAGAGAAAAAATATAAAGAAGAGAAAAAGAAAAAGAGGGAGAGAAAGAGAGAGAGAGAGAGAGAGAGAAAGAAAGAGAGAGAGAAACGTTAATGAAAAATGTAGATGTCCGGGCTGATAATGAAATATTGGATTAGCATTGCATGATGATGATGATATTATGGAAGATGATGATGGTAATGATGACGAAGACCGATCTTGCTGACGATGATAACGATTGAATTTTCTGCTTTCGTTAATTATGATTAAATATAATTAACATATTTTAATCATTTGAAAAGCTATTTAATTGATTCGCTACCTTTTGTTTTTTTTATAATTAGTCAAATTCAACTTACATATTCAAATCAGTCAGTGTTGACAACGCTTTATCGAAAAAATTGTTGTTGATTTTGTTGTTGTTGATGTTTTTGCTGTTGTTGTTGTTGATGATGTTTTTGTTGTATGGGAATTTTGTGTAACGTGTGATTTGATTTGAAAGGCTCTTTCGGTGAGTTTGACGATCAGAGGGATTGCAGTTACTAACGTTTTGTGCCATGTTGTTTGTTGTTGTTGTTGTTGTTGTTTGTTGATGTCAGTAAATGTTGTTGTTGTCTGTTGTTGTTTGTTAATGTTGTTTGTTGTGGTTTGTTGCTGTTTGTTGTTGTTGTTTTTAAATGTTGTTGTTGTTTGTTAATGTTGTTGTTAATGTTGTTATATTCACAATAAAATGTATTTTGTATATCCAAAAAATTTTTTCAGAAAAATGTTCTTCTATAAACCAACCCTTGAATTTAAAACTTCATAAAAATGTTTACTAACATTCTCTATTTTTATTGTTCATTCGTTTACTTGTTTTGAAACGAACAACGATGTACAAAAATCTTCAAAACAACAACAACAAACAACAACAAAGGAACAATCAAAGAGACAAAACAAACATCTTAAATCAACAACGACATCCTAAGCTATACCAGATGTGCCGAGACTCATCTAACAATACAAAAAATAAAATCATCAACAACAACAACATCAACAACAA
>NW_008704170.1:2665783-2667583 GCF_000326865.2 Helobdella robusta | reverse complement strand
CACACATACATACATATATACATACATACATTTATATATGCAAGCATACATACATACATACAAAAGTTAATTTTGTATGGAGATTTATGAATGTACAAATTTGTACATACATATAAATTATTGCATAGTGGATATGTTTGTATTCATCTTCAATGATTTTTCTTTCTCTTTTTTTCTTCTTCTATTTAACTCTCTCTCTCTCTTTCTCTCTCTCTCTTTATTTGTCTCTTTCTTTTTCTCATTCTTACTTTCTTTTTTTCTCTCAATTCAGCTTCCTTGATTTTATCCTTCATTCATTTTTTATTTTCTCATTCATTCTCCAACCTAATTTTTTTAAATATCTTTTCTAAACATTACTATCAGTTTTTCACTCTTGTTTTAATATTCTTCATCTTTCTCGCTCTCTTCTTCCCTCTATCTTTCTTTCTCTTTTCCTTTTTCTTTTTTTTTTCTTCTCTCTCTTCCTCTCTCTCTCCTCTCTCTCTCTCTCTCTCTCTCTCTCTCTCTCTCTCTCTGAAATCTCGTTACGTCATCAAGTCAAATTCGTTGCGTCATTAAGAGACGGCCAGACCATCTGGTGATCGAGACAAAATTATCTCCCTTTATCTTCTTTATTCAAAATATTATTATAGTTATTATTTTTATTCTTCTTCTCCTTCTTCTCCTTCTTCTTTTTCTTATTATTATTATTAATATTATTATTGTTATTATTTCTATTGTTATTGTTATTATTATGGTTACTTTTCAAAATTATGTAAAGTTAGATGGGTTTTCTTTGCTTAATTACATATCACTTTAATAATAATTATTCCAACCATCGTCATCATGAACGAATGAATGAATGAATGAATAAATGAATTAACGAATGAATGGTGAATGAACGAATGAATGAATAAATGGTGAATGAACGAATAAATGAGCAAATGAATGAACGAATGAATTAATTAATAAATGAATGAATGAATAGATGAACGAATAATTAAACGAACAAACTCATGAGAAGTGAACAAAATAACGAACTGACGAACGTACAAACGAACGAAAGAAAGAGTGAACGAACGAACGAACGAACGAATGAATGAATCAATAACATAAAATTATAAAATAAATAATTTATAATTACAAATAAAATTATTTATCAAACCTTGCTGATGTGGTCTTATTAACAACTGCAAGGTTTAACCCAGCGGTCATCAAATGGACCATAGCCGTATGGTCATCCTTAATATAATAATCCATAATTATTAATTATTATTATAAATTATTGATATTATTATATTAATAATAAATTATATTAATACTAATATTATTATAGTTTGTTTAATTCATTTATTTATCCGCTCGTTCAGTCATTCCAAAGAGAAATCTTTCTTATGAATGAACGAATTATTAAAGTTACTGAATGTTTGAATGTTTCCGTCAATGCCAATATACGCATGTTTGAATGTATGTATGAATGTATGTTTGTATGTATGTATGTTTGTATGTATGTATGTTTGTATGTATGTATGTATGTTTGTATGTATGTATGAATGTTTGTATGTATGTATGTTTGTATGTATGAATGTTTGTATGTATGTATGTATGTATGCATGTGCACCAACATAGCGACTCGAATTAATATTGTGTCCATCCAATTGTAACTGAATTTTCATTTCGAATAGCCAGCCAGTGATGATGACGAAGATGATGAAGATGATATTGTTGCTAATAATGATGATGATGTTGATAATTTCAATTTCAATTTTCATGTTGGTGGTTTTCAACGAAAAAGGTTAATACAGTACTGCTTGGATATTT
>NW_008704170.1:2658904-2661704 GCF_000326865.2 Helobdella robusta | reverse complement strand
ATACATACATACATACATATATACATACATACATACATACATACATACATACATACATACATACATACATACATACATACATACATACATACATACATACATACATACATACATACATACATACATACATACATACATACATACATACATACATACATACATACATACATAATTTCCAGATATGGTAAGACAAAAAGTATTGTATGTTCTAAAAGCTGTTGTCTAGCTGAGCTATAGAGAAATAAGAAATAGAGAAATATAATAAATAATAGAAATATAGAGAAATAAAAAATAAGAAAATGAACAACAGTTTTTGATTGTTGTATACTTACGTACATTTGTGCATTGTATATCTATGTTTGTGTGTTTGAATTAATTTGTTGTTTATACATTTCGTGCACATTTCATACACTTATGTTTACACACACACGTAAAAAATACATACATAAACAAACAAACATAAATACAAACAAACATACATACATAGAGACACACATACGTACATAGACACACAGTGACTAATGAATGCATAAAAACATGGCACATGCACACATACACACACACACAATGACATACAGACAAAGAACATTATCGTTCTTTGTATACATGTGTCTGTGTTGTATGGAGTAACATATGTTTATTTATATCTATGTCTGTATGCATGTATATATGTATGAATGTATGTATGTATGTATGAATGTATGTATGAATGTATGTACGAATGAATGTATGAATGTATGAATTATGTATGTATGAATGTATGTATGAATGTATGTATGAATGAATGTATGAATGTATGAATTATGTATGTATGTATGTATGCATGTTTTTATGCATGTTTGTATGTATACATTCGGACACGTCTGCCTATAAATAGAGAGGGCTTTGCGCCGGTTTCTTTGTTATTTTTCTGCTTCTGCTTGGCGCCTTTATCAATTTGTTAATTTTATTGTAGCCTTTCTAATCGTACCATATAATTAATAATTATTTCTGTAATATTGTCAGTGTTATATTTATTATAGCTATAATAATTATAATAATAATTATAATTATTATTATTTAATCGTAATTTTTTTTACTTTCGTTTCTGTTGCATAAATAAGAATAATTATAATAGTAATTATAATGATTATATCTATAATAATAATAATAACAATTGAATATTTGATAATTATTATTATAGTAATAATATAATAATAATGTAATAATATGTTCATGTTATAATTGTTGTTTGTAACACCGAGTGCTCTGTTCTCGTCAGTGAAACAACAAACAAGCAAGCTAGGAAAGGCACGAATTTCCCGCCAAAAACAGAATTTCCCGCCAAAAACAATAATTATGATAATAATAATAAAGGTTAATAATAATAATAATAATAAAGGTTAATATTAATAATAGTTAACAATATTAATGATAACAATGATGAAGGTTAATTATACTAGCTGTTAATGACAATAATATTAATAGCAATGCTGGTATTATGTGTGTGTTGTGTTGTGAATGTGTTTGCGTACGTGTGTTTGCGTGTGTGTGTGTGCGTGTATGTGTGTGTGTTTGTATGGCAATTTTATTTTCATTAGTACTTTAATAACAGTTATGGTAAGACATACAAACATTCTATATCATATATTCACATATTTATTTATTTTCGCATACATTCATTCATATATTCATTCATTCATTTATTAACACATTCATTCATTCATTGAATGACTCATCCGTCCATCCATCCATTCATCTGTCTATTGATTTTTTGAAGCATTTAAATAACGTCGAATGTATGATGGTGAAGATGTTCTTCGCGATGATGACGATTAAGATGATGACGACTTAGACGATCGCTACAGTGGCGACGACAACGACGACAGACAGCGACAGTGGTGACGACGACGACGACGACGATGATTACATACAGTAGCGTTTATTTACCGTGATGACTCACGCCTGGAAAATGGAAGAAGCTGCCTGCTTGCTTTCTTCTTCAAAAAAATTTGCACTATGTATGTGCGTGTGTGCGTGTGCGTGTGTATGTGTGCGTGTGTGCGTGCGTGTGTGTGCGTGCGTGTGTGTGCGTGCGTGTGTGTATCTATGTATGAATGTAAATTTTCTCTTTTTACCATCCCAATTTTAGTTATCTTCCTTCGACGTTCTAACTATTTTCATTTCATCATAATTATTCATTATTGCTATAATAATTATATTAATTTAATTATAATTATGACATTATTTTTGACATCACCATCGAAAGCCAACCCAACTTTTGAAGAAAATAAAAAAAAAAGAGAGAGAGAGAGAGAGAGAGAGATGGCGGATTATATTAGTAATTAACTTTGTTTTAAACTTAACACTTTCATTTCTTCTGTACTTTCTCTCTCTCTCTCTCTCTCTCTCTCCCTCTCTCTCTTTCTCCTATTTTTGTCTCCTTTATCTCTTTTTCTTTCTCTTTCTATTATATTAGTAATTAACTTTTGTTTTAAACTTAACACTTTCATTTCTTCTGTACTTTCTCTCTCTCTCTTTCTATTTCTACCTAATCTAATCAGAAAGATGTAGAAACTATCTAATACTGAATAGTGTAGGCACGCACACACAAACACACATACAAACACACACACACACATATATAATGTTAATTAGCAAACCCTTTATAATCTCAACTGACTTATTATTGAATTAGCCAAGTGGAAGACTTTTAAAAAGTAAGTCAAACAGTCATTATTTGTTGTTCATTCATTTTTTTTGTACTTTTATTCATTCAGTCATTCATCTGTTTATTGATTGATTGATTCATTCATTCGTT
>NW_008704170.1:2646404-2656404 GCF_000326865.2 Helobdella robusta | reverse complement strand
GGTTGTTGATGTCATTAAAAATAATGTTGTTTCTGATGTTGTAGTTGTTGTTATTGTTGATGTTATTGATGTTAGAAATGGTTTAGCTAATAACGATAGAGTTGTTGTTGTTTGTGTTGGTGTTAAAATATTCTCACACAAATAGGATGATGAATGTCTCAACTGTTTCGCTGCTGCAGCAGCAGATGTTGTTGCTGTAGTTGTAGGGATTGGCAGATTGGGAGGTGCGCAACTCGTGGAATCGAAACTTAAAAAGTTCGTTTTAAATGCATTTAAATCTTTTAATTTCTGTCTACAAGGCTGTTCGCCCCCTGTTTTTAAAAATGGTATCATCCGATGTGCAGTTGGCTCTTGCGACGACAGGTCTATTATAAAATCTGTTGATGGTCTACTGTCGCTGTCGCCGTTGCTGCTGCGAGATGTTGTCGTTGCATATTTTGTTGATGACGGTTGTAGCAATGACGACGACGATGATGAATGATGATGATGTTTGGCTGCAGCAGCAGCAGCAGCAGCAGCAGCAGTAGTAGTAGTAGTAGTAGTAGTAGTACTAGTAGTAGTGGTAGTAGTAGTTCTGAAAAGATCTTTGCTAGTTGATTGTTGCAAGAGGTCTTCGAAGGATTGTGTTGGGTCTATCTGTGTTGAGAGGCTTTTGTGTAAGGTAGTTTTTGTGTTTTGTTGCGGCAACAATGTTTTTGTTGTTGATCTTTGTTGTTTATGTTGTTGTTGCTGTTGTTGGGGATTAATTTCTCGTTGCTGGCAAGATGGCGCACTTTTGAATAGATGTTCATGATGTTGTTTGGTAGGCTGCTGATGTAGCTGCTGCTGCTGATGTAGCTGCTGCTGCTGATGTAGCTGCTGCTGATGTTGTTGTTGCTGTTGATGTGCAGTCGAGAAAAAATGGAAAAATTTTGATCCGGAATGCTTTTGATTTTGGTCGAGAAATGATTTATTCAGTTGTGATTGGCTGGAATGTAGCGTCTGTTGGCGAGGTAACGCAGACAACTTCAGCCGTTTGTTGTCAACATTTTGTTGTTGTGGATGACTGGTTGTTGTTGTCGTTGTTGGCAGACTATGTTGTTGCTGCTGTTGCAGTAGCAGATGTTTTGAACGCCGTAGTGGCGATGGCGTTTTAACGAACGGTTGTTGCTGCTGATGCTGTTGTAGCTGCAGCTGCTGAAGTTGCTGTTTTTGCTGCTGCTGTTCCTGTTCCGGTTGGGTTGTTGCGGGCGACAAGGAATTTTTCAATAGCAGGAAGATGGATTTTATATCTTTGCTTATCTGCTTGACTTCGTTGTCTATGTTGGAGACCTGGCGAATAATGTGAAAATGCTTTCTTCAGAATTATATCCGTCTATAAAAGTTTGCCAGTTTTATTTTTTTAAATTTTAATAAATAAATAAAATCAATTTATAATAATTTACTAATCAATGAATAAATTAAACAATCAATTAATTCTATTTTTAATGACATAAAAAAACAATTTTTGAACTATAGTCCTTCAAACTACACCTTTTTCTCTAGCTTGGTCAGGCGTCTGGAGGTATCATCCGTTTCAATTTTCTGGGATTTCCCGAAATCACCATCATCATTATCATCATCTTTATTATCATCATTATCTTTACCTCTATCATCATTATCATCAGCTTTTTTAGCACTACTATCATTATTGTCGTCATCTCTGTTGTTGGTGTGATCAGTTTTGGCGACGAATTTGTTAAAGATATTTTTAATATTTTTATCGTAGTTATTGGTATTTTTGATAGTTTCGTTCTCGATATTTTCATGTCTTCCATGTTTAGTAGTTTCGCTTTCGTTATTGTAAATAAATTTTTTCAAAGAGTGTCGTCTATTTTTATCAACCACGTGACTTTGTGACGTAACGCTGCCAGGACATACTATAAATAAAATTGAAAATGCCATCTTAATTTTTAAAAAACAAAGAATTATTTAATTTTGAAATTACTTAATCAAACATTGAAAGCTAATAAATAAGTAAATAAATAATTAAAAACTAGAATAATAGACAAAATGATGAATTCAGTTTGAAGAATTGAACTTTGACCTTTTGAGCAGCTAAGGGTAACTTGACGGTTCATCTTACGCCTAACGAACGGTTCATTTCTATACTTCCCAGCATGTTGGGCCGTTGTTGCAGATGATTTTTTTGATGAGGTCACGTCAATAGAGTGAGATCTTTTATGTTTCAGTTTGTTTGTACTGCTGCTACCGCTGCCGACGGCCGCGTTTCTGCCGCTGCTACTGCTGCTGCAAATTACACTTTTTAATAGATGGGTCTTATCGTTGGCGTTTTTACAGCTGTTGTCGTCGTCATCGTCGCCGTCGTTGGCGTTATCGGCCTCATCATTTTTGGCATCTTTGTCATCGTTTCCGTCTTTCTTCGCAATGGTGACATCTTCATCTTCTTCGTCATCTCCATCCTCATTTTCATCTTCTTCCTCCTCGTCTTCATCATCTCTTGACCTTTGACCCCTCAGTAGACTGGCCGCATCTCCGTCACCCACCATCATCATCTGGTGCTCGCTTCCTTCCTCCTCCGAGATTGTGGGGAGCGTGATTGCCGGCGCGAAAATGGCATCTTCGTCGTCCGGGTCAACGAAGCCCTCCCTCAAATTGTAGGCCAGGTCGGTTAGGAGGTCGTTCGAGTACTGGAGGTAGAACTCCGGGTACAACCTTAAAACATTTTTCAATCCGGCAAAGTTGATGCACTGCAGGTCGCAGTAGGTCAGGGACTTGACGTCGCAACTCGATTTCGAAACCGCTGCCGACGGCATTGGTGTTGGAGGAGGCGAGGATGACGACGACGTTTGCTGCTGTTGCTGCTGCTGTTGCTGTGTAACTGAGATGATGTCGGAACCGAATAGATCGCCTTTGCCTGTAATGACGATCATGAAAATGATGATGATATATACAACAGCGTAGTGGGTAAAGTGCCTGCCACAGACGTCGCACTGACCCGGTTTGAATACACAGGAATATCCACCTACCACACGTGTGATTTACAAATATTTTTACACACGCACACACATACACGCTGAAGAAAAAATTGTGAAAAACTAATCGTAACGAAGAAAGACACAACCAATCTACAAGCAGCAAACTTTCCCGCCAAAACTAACTCAAGATGGCGACGACGACGCCCATCTTTAGAACCTCAAGGGAGCCATTGGTGATGTAATAGACGAACCCTATGACGTCACCCTTCCTTATTATGAACTCACCTGGCGCGCAGAACATCGGCTTTACCTGAAGTTCAGATTTTTAATATCATTATGAAAATATCCAAATATTATGAAAATATCCAAATACTAAAAAACATAATTAGTCAATTAATTACTTTCGAAGTAGCAAAAGTTTTTATAGTAACAGCAGTAGTAATAGTAGTGGTACCAGTAGTAGTAGCAGCTGTAGAAGTAGAGTTGAAGTAGTAGTAGTAGTAATAGAGTTGGAGTGGTAGTAGTAGTAGCAGTAGCAGTAGTAGTAGATGTAGTAGTAGTAGTAGTAGTAGTAGTAGTAGTAGTAGTAGTAGCAGTAGCAGTAGTAATAGTAGTAGTAACAGTAGTCGTTGTAGTAGTAGCAGTAGCAGTAGTAGCAGTACTACCACACTACTAATACTAACAGCGCAGTTAGTAAATTTATTACTGTGGTTATGAAAGCGGCGGCGGATGTGGTAGCTTCTGCGACCACCGCAGTCTATTTGCGAATGAAGAATTGAGGGGAAGCGAGAACCATTAGCCGTGACAGTAACGATAATGGTCATGATAATGATAACGATAATAATAATAATAATAACAACAAGAACAAAAAACAACTACTACTACAACTAATACAACGGTGATAATGATAAATTTGGCGATGATGACGAAGACGATGATGAAAAAGATGATGACGTTGTTGTTGTTGTTGTTATTGTTGTTGACGATAACAACAGCTACGACGACCGTGACGTCATAATGACGTCATAATGACGACAACAACAACAACATCAACGAACACTAAACGAACATGGGCATTTAGCATATTTACTCCATTTCCAACGGCAATAAAAATTGAAATTAACAATAAATGCAAGTCCGAACAACAAAATAACAACAACCACAACAACAACCACAACCACAACAACAACAACAACAATAACATCAATAACAACAGCAATTGCGACAACCATGACAATAACAACAATAATAACAATAAAATTAATAACAGAATTCCGGTAGGCATTCATTGGCATGGTCTAAATAAATAATGACACCGGCAAAAGCTCTGGGTGGTCAGTTTATTATTATTATTATTATTTATTATTATTGTTGTTATTATGATTTTATATTTGAGAACGCCTAATGGATTATGGTGACGTATTTAATGGCGCTAAAAATGATGAAGACGACGACGATGATGATGATGGTGATGGAGATTGTGATGATAATGAAGAAGAAGATGATGATTATTATTATAATAATAATAATAATTATTATTATTATTATAATAATAATAATTATTATTATTATTATTATAAGATAGTAACTTTCATTTAAACGAAATTTTAGCCGCCCGCCTAGCTATAATTTATTTATCATCGCGTGTTTGATTCTTGAGAAAAATTAATTTTTAACACCAATAGTCACGCCATCATAGTTATTTTAATTATTTATTCGTTTCGTTTTCATCTTTCTTTCTATCATTTGTATCCTCTTTTGTATCATATCTATCTTTCTTTCTATCATTTGTATCCTTCTTGCTATCATTTTCGTCTATTATCATATTATTTATTTTATACTCACTGTAACCACCAACATCACCATCGTCGTCGTCATCATCATTATCAATATCATCATCATCATCCTCATCTTTACCACCACCATCACCATCATCATTTTCTTCAACATCATCGTCATAATCATCATCATCATCATCATCTTCTTCACCATCACCATTATCCCCATCATCATCATCATCTTCTTCACCATCACCATTATCCCCATCATCATCATCATCTTCTTCACCATCACCATTATCCCCATCATCATCATCATCTTCTTCACCATCACCATTATCCCCATCATCATCATCATCTTCTTCACCATCACCATTATCCCCATCATCATCATCATCTTCTTCACCATTACCATTGCCATCTTCATCATCCTCACCACTCCTACCTGCATAGCAATGGCTTTGAGACAGCCCTGACTGATACCGTTAAAGATGGGCAGTGATAGTATCTCCCTGTATAAATGAATGGCAACATCGCCCTGCATCTCTAGAGGGAAGTCCCTTATCACCTAGCGAGGAGTGACATGATACTAAATGTATGATACTGCTAGAATAAATACTTACAATGTTAGGGTCAGAGCTAGATTAGACGGTGGCAATGCTAGATACAAAGAGCGATAATGTTAGACATAAACAGCACCCATCATCATCTTCATCATCATCTTCATCTTCATCATTTCCATCATCATCTCCATCATCGTCATCTCTATCACATTATCCCGTCATCGTCACGAGATGACGTCATCGTGATTAACGACAAAACAATCGCCAACTTCCTGCGGGTCAATGCCGCTGTTCAGCGACCAGGTAGTTTGGAAGTACTCTTGCATACGCTGTTTTAGCGGTCTGGGGATGTGATGCGTGCGAAAGAAATCCTTCAAGTCCTGGGTCTTCGTTTGGTAGATGGCTCGTCTGGCATACATCCTCTGTATGATGGCTGTCACGTTCCCAAACACCAATGCGTGCATGAGGGCTGTTGATTTTATGATTGTTTTAATTCATAATTGTTGCCTTTGCTATAATTAGTATACTTTTAACGTTGTTTAATTTGATTAGTTGAAAATTCAAGACTACAGTCGAAACTTTCACAGATATTTCACAAGCAGCACAGTCAGCCGACCTCCTATGAGCATAGCCACTACGGAGAATATCTTCTCAGAATTAGTGTTGGGCGCGACATTACCGAAACCGACACTGGTCAGGCTCGTGCAGGTGAAATAGAGAGCTGACACGTACATACTCGTTATCGACGGTACGTTAGCTGTTCGGTTAACGATCGGAGAATCGAGTTTCTCGGATAGTTGGTACAGCCATCCTAGTAAATATTATTTTTAAAAATTTTCATCAATAATAATTGTATTGATTTATAAATTAAAAATTTCATCTAGTTTTTAAACAGAAATCGATTCAAGCCAAAACCGTATCACACGGAAACCGATCAACCAACCGAACCGACTAACCGACGGTCCAATCCGGCTCATTCATGAGTTCTTGCAGACCGATACAGTACCAGATGCAGGCCAGCCAGTGGGCCAACACGCCGAACATGGCCATGAGAAGAGTGAGGACGACGAAGCTGTACTGGCTGAATCGGTCGAGTTTCGACATCAACCGAGCCAGTCGGAGCAACCGAGCCACTTTCGATAAATGCAATGCGTTCTGTTGTGGATGCATGGATGGGTAATTGACATAAATGAAAGAGAACAAGAGAGAAAAAGAAAGAGAGAAGAAGAGGAAAAGAGAGAGAGAGAAGGGAAAAGTAAGAGAAAGAAATAAGAAAAGAGATAGATTGAATAAGAAATTGTTGGAGATGGATAGAAAAATTAAAACAAATGACGAAAGAAAAAGAGAGAAAGAAAGAAAGAGAAAAATGAGAAAATAATGAAAGAGAAAGAGAGAGAGAGAGAGAGAAAGTAAAAGAGAGAAAGAGAAAATTGAAGAAATATAAAAAGCTAAAAAACGTAAATTGTTTGAATAGCAGCGAAATGAAAACGAGGAAAAGCAGTAGGAGAAGCAGACGAGAATGCAAATTTGGAGGAGGAAAATACAAACGAATGAATGAATTAAAAACCCAACAAACCAACAAAAAACGGATAAATGAATGAAAGAACAAACAAATGAAGGAAAGAACAAACAAATGAATGAAAGAACAAACCAATGAATGAAAGAACAAACAAACAAATACACGAACGAACGAACNGAATGAAGAAAGAAAAGAAGAAAAAGAATATTTGTTAGTTTAGCGTGACTTGAATACATATAGATTATAGGAACACTAAAAATACAAGTGCATTATACGCACACACACACACACACACACACACACACACACACCATACACACACACTTACACACGCACACATGGCATAATATATTTGCAATTAGAAGCAGACGCGTTTCGAATTTATTAGTTCATACATTCACAATTCAATTTGCTATGTTAGCGCGTCCATCCAAACGGTCTGTCGTTCATATGAAAAGATATTAATAAATATATGACCAGACGAATGAATGAATGATCAACCAACCAACCCTAACCCCACCCAATCAACCAACCAGCCAATCAACCAACCAGCCAACCAACTAACCAATCAACCAACCAGCCAATCAACCAATCGACTAACTGATTGATCGACCAGCCAACCAATCTACCAACCAACCGTTTGAACACTGAAGGCGTACAAAAGGTCAAAGGGTATGGCGGCCAGGAGGTCAAGGAGGAACCAGCCCCGGAAATAGTTAAGGGCAATTAGGCGAGATTCATAAACAACTTGGCCAATCTTGTTTACGTACGTCGTTCGAAAATTGAGCATTATATCTGATTGGTTGATTGATTGGTTGATTAATTGGTTAGTTGATTGAATGATTGAATGATAAATTTATTTTTCCTACTTCTAATTTCGCCCTCTCTAATAACTTCACTGCACTCGTACATATCATTCGTTGAAAAAACCAAAACAACAACAACAACAACAACAGCAACAACAACAATAATAATAATAGCAATAAAGTCAATAATAATACAGCACTAGCAACAACATTCCGGCGGCTATTAAACGACTCCATTAATGCATCGTCTTTTCATTTGTCCGTTCGTCAGATTCGACGAACCACATAGCAAGGAAAGTGAATGAGTGATTGAATGAATGAATGAATAAATGAATGAGTGAGTGAGTGATTGAATGAATGAATGAATGAATGAATGAATGAATGAATGAATGAATGAATGAATGAATGAATGAATGAATGAATGAATGAATGATTGAATGAATAAATGAATAAATGAATGAGCAAACAAACGATTAGAATAATGAAGTAATAGAAAATTTAACATGTAAATAAATATCTAATACATAGTACATTAACAAATATTAAATTAATTAAAACATTGCGTCAACCAATCAATCAACCAATCAATCAATTAGTTAATCAATTAATTAGTTAACTAATCAACAATATAAGACATCAATCAACCAATCGATCAAAATCAATTAACTTATCGACAAAATTAAATCAATCAACCGATCAGATCAAAGCAACAGGTCAGCAACCAACCAATAATAAAAAGCATCTCCACTATGACGTCACTGACGATTGACGTTCGAACGCTGTTTCCGCTACTACCTCCACTACTACTACTACTACTACTACTACTACTACTACTACTACTACTACTACTACTACTACTGCTACTACTACTACTAGTAATACTACTACCGCTACTGCTGCCGGTTATACTATAATTATCATTGTCGTAAATATTACTAATATTACTATCAAGACCAACACCACCACTACTACTATTACTACGGCTGCTGCTGCTGTTGTAGTTGTTTGAAGTTGTTGAAGTAGTGGTAGTAGTTGTAGTAGCGTCAGTGTCGAAATTGTCGTTGACAAACGCTGCATTGTACGGTACTGTGATGGCTATGTAGAATGTGCAGAGTAGTATCAGCCAATCCCATCCTGAGTTGTGATGATGATGATTGTGATGATGATGATGATTGTGATGATGTTGATAATGATTGTGATGATGATGATTGTGATGATAATGATTACGGAGGGTTGTGGTAGAGAGGTTGGTGATGGTGAAGATGACGACGACGATGAAGTTATAACGATATTAAATTTACCACCGTTATAAATCACCATCTTATTAATACTGCCATTCTGTTAATTGAAATATTTATAATAATGATAATAACAATAACAATAATAACAATTATGATTATAAATAATAATAATAATAAAATGATGTAGCGCGCAAATAAAACTTGAGATGGTTTACCAAAAAAAAATTAATGACGAGAAGAAAAAAATTAAATTGTCTTCCTTCGTTCAATGGCCGGCGATATTTGGCCACGGAGACAAATATTTACCGAATCAATAAGAGTACAAACCCAAATACACACGCGCACACACCCAAATACACACGCGCACACACACACACACACAGTCATACACACACATACATACATACACACATACAAACCCACAGTTATGTACACACATACATACATACAGTCACATACACACACATTTATATATATATATACACAAACATACATACATACATATATAACCTATTTTGAATATTCCGTAATGAGTTATGATGAATCGAGATTTTTCTTTACTCTGTCCTTTGTGATCAAACGGATCTTCCGCACCGGAAAGGGTTTTTATTTGCTGGAGGTGATGATGACGATGATGGTGATGATGATGGTAATAGTACTGATGATGATGATGATGATGATGATGATGATAATGACGATAGAAATGATGATGATGGCGGTGATGTTGGCCACAGCTATAAAATTTCAGAGATAATGAAGTTTGTTTATTTATCTTTGTTGGTCAATTTTTGTTGTCCGTTCGTCAAAAGGCGTGTTTGTATGTTTGTATAAGTGTATGTGTGTTTGTATGTTTGTATAAGTGTATGTGTATTCGTGTTTGTATGTTTGTGTGTTTGTATGTTTGCACTCAGTTTTGGATGAGGCAGTCCGTGACAAGTTATTTAAACCGTTCATTTAGATAGAGAATGCCAAATGTCAATCTGATATGTTTGCGTATGTTTGCGTGCGTGTGTACGTGTGTGTGTGTCTCTCTCTCTCTTTCTCTCTCTCTCTCTTTCTCTATCTCTGTGTGTGTGTGTGTGAATGTATGTATGTATGTGTGTACATGTGTATAAGTTTACAATGTAGCAGTTATC
>NW_008704170.1:2640384-2646354 GCF_000326865.2 Helobdella robusta | reverse complement strand
TCATAGGAGAAGAAGGATGACCACAGTAGAGTTCTTTTCAGAAACTCATCGAGTGTGACCACCTTGACATAATTTTTAAAATGTTATAAATTTTCAACAGAATTTAAACGTAATTTCAGAAACAAAAAATTTATGTTTTAAACTTAAGTAAATATTCTTTTAACTTTTTTTTTAAATTGTTTAACGAAATAAATTCAAAATTAAATCCACTGTTTAAAATTTCGTTCCAGATTCTCGGTCCCTTGCAATACATGTGAGAGAACAAAATATTCGTTTTCGATTTGTTAGAGACAAGATTATTTTGTTGCCGTGATCAGGATGACAATAAAAATAATGATGATGATGATAATGATGACGGTAGTGATGATGATAATGATGAGGAGGATGACGTCATTCGATGCGGATGACGTGTTTAACGAAAGTTAATACTAGCGAGGTTCTTATGCATCGGGCTTGATATTTCATGCGTACAGACCTATCCAACGAACCGTACTGATGACGATGACGACGACGATGCTGATGATGATTGTGATGTTGTTGTTGATGATGATGATAATGAGGCAACACTGATGATGATGAATGAGCGAATTTGATTAAAATGATTTAGTGAAATTAGGGAGAAATGGAGAGAGATAAGGAAAGAAAGAGAGAGAAAAAAAAGAGAGAAATAAGGAAAGAAAGAGAGAGAAGAAAAAAAATAAAATAGCAAAAAAAATTAAGAGAAAATAAAAGAGAAGAGTAAAAAAAACAAAGAAAAAGAAAAGAAAGCACAAAAAAGAAACTCACTCACTCACTCACTCACTCACCCACTCACTCACTCACTCATTCCCTCACTCACTCACTCACTTACTCGCTCCCTCCCTCCCTCCCTCACTCACTCACTCATTCACGCACTCCAACAAAGAAAGCAGGAATGACGGATGGACGGCTGACATTAACACAGGCACATTAACGTCGTTAAATCAATTTACACTAGCATTGGCACACACGGCAAACAGTGAAATACCTAAAAACCTTGCCACATTAATAATAATACCTGCACGCGTACACATACAACCATACGTAGAGAGGGAGAGAGAAAGGAAAAGAGAAAGGGAAAGGGAGAGAGAGAGAAAGAGAGAAAAAGAGGGAGAAAAATACAAAATATGTATTCGAGAGAATTCTTTTACACAAAAATTATATACCAATGAAAAGCTACGTTAAAATACACAGAAATAGAAAAAGAGAAAAAGTGAGAGAAAAAGAAAAAAGAGAGAAAAAGAAAGTGAAAACAGAAAAAGAGAGAAGGAGAGAGAGAGAGAGAGAAAAAGGAGCGCTCGCCAATTTCAGGACCTTATATTGCATTTCTCGAAGCGTAGTAATTCGAATGCTCGCAGCAGAACAACAACAGGATGGCATCATACACACAATTCTGCTCTCTTCATCTCTATCTCTCTCTCTGTCTTTCTTGTTCCAATCCTTTTTTTTTCTCTTTTCTCTCTCTCTCTTTCTCTCTCTCTCTCTCTCTGGGCTTAGCTTATGTTCTTTAACGTTACTATCTTCTCTCGCATGCTATGAGAGAAGAGATTAAAAGTGAGACAAAAAAAGAATGTGTAAAAAAAAGAGAGAAAGAAGTATAGCAAAGAGGAAGAAAAGAGAAAGAGAGAGAGAGAGAGAAGAGAGCTAAGAAAGAGTCTGAAGGCACAAGTAAAAGAGGTAATGTAGAAAGCAAGCAGCCCATAAGACATATGGCATAAATTAATGCAGTCATTTTCATCTTTTTCTCTTTCTCTCTCTTCTCACTCCTTCTCTCTCTTATTTTTTTTCTCTCAATCTTTCCATCCTCTTTTTTGCCATTGAGTCACAACAACCGGCTAACATTCATGAACGTTTACACCAATAAATACAATCGCATATTTGCATAAGCACATGAATATACGCACAGATACACACACACATTTAAACTTAAATACACACTAAAACATACAAACATGATACACGTGCACATACAAACAAACATACATACAAACAAACATACAAACAAACAAACAAACATACACACCAACGCGCTTGTTCCTCGCGTACAAACAACGTTCACATATTTTAATTTTATGGCACCCGAGACGAATAGCGTTTATGAGAGTACGTGTGTGTGTCTCATGTTCTTGCTGCTGCAGCTGCTGCAGCTGCTGCCGTTGCTGTCGTTGCTGTCGTTGCTGTCATTTCTATTACTAACAAATTTGAGGTTTCTTGCTATTGGAATAGTTTATCATCATGGTAGTAGTAGTAGTAGTAAAAGTAATGCTAGTAGAAGTTGTTGTAGTAGTTGTAGTAGTAGTAGTAGTATAGTAGTAGTAGTAGTAATAGTAATATTAGTAGTAGTAATATTAAAAGTTGCAAAATTGAAAGCAATTCAGCAGGAGACATTTCAATGTAACGAGAAATTTTTGCTAGTAATTACTACTACTACTACTACTACTACTACTACTACTACTACTACTACTACTACTACTACTACTACTACAACTACTGCTGCTGCTACTACTACTACTACTACTACTGCCACTACAGTGACAACTACTACTATTACTGACTATGATACTATATCTTCATTTTCAATACTAATGAGTGGAGTATTTCCCCTCATAAATGGCTCCTCCGAGGACAAAACTTTTACACTTTTTCTTGGCATACATTATGTTGTGTCAGCAATACTACTGAAACTGTTGCTGCTACTACTACTACTACTACTGCTGCTGCTGTTGCTGCTTCTGCTGCTACTACTATTGCCGCTATTACTGCTGCTGCTTATGCTACTACTGTAGCTACTTCTAGAAGTAATTCTATTGCATTGTTACTATTATGTTACTGCTATTTCTACATGTATAATAATAATAGTAGTTATTTGTTTTATCAGATGAGTGGATGAATGATTGAACGAATGATTGATTGAATGAATGATTGAATAAATGAATGAATAAAAGAAAGAGTAATTGATTGATTGAATAAATCAATAAATAAATAATAAGAGGATGATCGATTGATTGAACGAATGAATGACAAAATGTACATAGGTCTGTATGATTGGAATAATAAACCAATATGCAAATAAACGAATGATGAACGATGAATGGATGAATGAATGAATGAGTAAGTGAATGAATGAATGAACGAAAGAATAAATAAATAAACAGATAAATAACTAAAAATTTCGTATTATTTTTAAATTTAAAAATAACAAAATAAATTTAGTGAAATCTTTGCCAGAAACTAATTAAACTTATTATTGTCACTATCACTATTATTATTATTATTATTATTTATTTATTGTTATTATTAATGTTATTGTTATTGTTGGATTTTTTTTCTGTAATCCTCGCTCAGCCACTCCAAGCATTCGTTAAACTCGGCCAGCAGTTGTTGTTGTTGATGTTGTTGTTGTTGATGTTGTTGTTGTTGCTGCTGCTGTTGTTGTTGATGTTGTTTACGTTGTTGTTGTTGCTGCTGTTGTTGTTTTTTGGGTTTAAAATGTTGTTGCTCTAGTGAAAGTTGTTGTTGTTGATATTGATGTTGTTGTTGGAGTAGTTGTTGACGTTGTTGTTGTTGATAAAACTGAGTAGATTGATCATCTTGTTTATTGTAGTAATTACAGTTGGCGGGCGTGTATTGATGTTCTTGTTGATGATGATGACGATGTTTTTGTTGTTGTAGTAGCTGCTGTTGTTGCTGGTGTTGTTGTTGATGTTTTTGTTGTTGTTGACGAATTAAATGCATTGAATAACCTTCCGACCTTTTTATAGTATTTGTGTATGGAAAACTTTCGTTATAACCCAGATCATCATCATCAACAACAACAACAACATCATCATCATCAACAACATCACCATCATCATCATCAACAACATCGTTATCAGCACCGCCACAGTCGTCATCATCATCATGAATTTTGCGTTCATTTGTTGGTTTTTCATTATGTGCATTGTCGATATTTGATCTTTGACATTTCTGGCGACTCGCTCCATGTGGCTGGCGTGGTGGCTGTAGCTGCTGATGTAGCTGCTGCAAACTTCCCCCAATCATTCCACCAATAACTCGTCGCCCACCTACCTCGTTACGCGCGCCACAAACATCGCCACACGATGACGGCCAGCCATTGTTAGCCACATCATCGTCTTCCAAGTTAGCCCGGCGGTTTTCTGCATATTTGAAATGACCACCATTTATCTGGTCATTGTTTTTAGAGTAGTAGCAGTAGTAGTAGCCGTCGTTGTAGTTGCGGTTGTGGCTGCTGTTGCTGTTGTGGTGGTAGTCGTTGTCAAAAATTTTCTTTGAAACAATTTTAAACCGACTATTTGGTGTATTATTTGTTGCTGCTTTGTGGCTCGGCGGTTTTGATTTGGTTTGATCTTGATGATGGCGATGAAGCTGATGGTGAAGATGATGAGAAAGAGGAAGAGAGTTTAATGGTAATAATGATGATAGATGAAGCGATTTTAGCCGGTTATGGTTAGGGTTGCTAATGTTCGGTTTGAAATCATTTTCGTATTTCAATTTTTGTTCCTCGTATGCTTGTTCAAGTTTTTCAATTCGATCATGGATGTTTGGTTTATTCGTTATCTCAGTATCCCTAGTCGGTTTTGTATCATCGATAGTTGGTACGGTTTTATTTTCAGTCGGTATTCGACCATCCAAATTCGGTTTTTCTTGATTTATATTCGGCTTTCGCTTAGTTAATTTACGATTTTTTGTAGATTTTTGAGGTAAGGTAAGTTTAGTTGATGTATCTGATAGTTTTGATTTTGTTAATGCATTCTTTAATGTATTAGGCGCAAAAATTGATGTCACTTGATTATATGATCGATTATTTGTTAAAAATCTCTTCATTGAATCATTATTTTTGTATTTTTTCGCATCTTTTCTTCGACAATTCTTTTTGTTTTCAAAATTTTTTGAATTTTTACAATAATTTTTTCCAAATATTTCGTCATCTTTCCACTGCAAACTGTCTATTAAAGATGAATTCATTAATTGTGATAAATTTGGGTCGCTAAAATCGCTACCACACACGCCACTAATAAGATTAAAAGCGTTTACGTCTCCAGTATCATCATAAAAGTCCTTTTTACCGGTACTGTTAATCAAATTAAAATCGGCGCTCTTATTAGTTTTGGAAAAATTTTTATGTTTGTTGCTGCTGTGAAAATTTTTCCAAAATTTCTTCATGTTCTCATCGTTTAGCTGATTGGTTGTTGGTGGCTGCTGTGGTCTGCTGTGTCTGTGGCTGGCGATATGATGGTTGTGGTGGTTTCGGATAATTTTCCGTTGTGGTGAAGAATTTTTTGAAATTTTCGAAAAAATTTGAGTTTTTGTTGGTTTGGTGAGTCGTCTTTGAGTGTGGTGAATTAATTTTTTCTTGAAATTGCAATTCATCTTATCATTATTGTTGCCGTTGAAAGCAGTAGTTGAATCGGAGGGCAAGCTGACTTTTGGAATGTTGTTGTTATGCTTGATCTGATTGGTTGTGGGTGTTTCACTATCATTTAAATGTCGTTGTTGATTTTGTTGTTTATGTTGTTGCTGTTCTCTTTCTCTGGACTTGCTCCTCCATTTAAAAGAGTTGAAAAACCCTGCTAGTTTCTTATTTAATTGTTGTAAATGTTGGTTTTTGCATTGTTGTTGTTGTTGTGGTGGTGGTGGTGATGGTAGTGATGGTGGTAGTTTTTCTGGCATTTCTGAATGGCACGCTTGCGCTTTTTCAAATTTGTCAGGTTCGGGTTTGGTTTTCGAGTCAGATGATTTTTGTTGAAGTTGTGTTAATTTTTGTTGCTGCTGTAAAAGTTGTTGTTGCTGTAAAAGTTGTTGTTGCAAGAGAATCTGTTGATGAACTTGAAGCAGTTGTTGTGGTTGCTGCTGCTGCTGCTGTTGTGGTTGCTGCTGCTGTTGTGGAAGTTTTTCATCGTCTTTAATTTCTGCAAAAGTTTCGCTAACGAG
>NW_008704170.1:2636213-2640334 GCF_000326865.2 Helobdella robusta | reverse complement strand
TTTTCTACGGTTTTCTCGTTATACGTTGTCGTGGATTCAACTTATCACGCTGCTGATTTTGTTGTTGCTGCTGACGATGTTGATGATCGTGTTGCTTATATTTTCGATACTGGAAGCGATATCTTTTCAACTCACTTGATTTCGAATTAGAGGCATCTTTTTTAGAAGAATTTTTAGAGTTTAAATCAAAATTTTCCAAAAAAACTTCTCCACCATCATTGTCATCCTTAACAGTGAGATTTCTCGCAGTGTCAAAAGATTTCGTACTCTCGCGCAAACGCTTGCTGATACTTCGGTTCCATTCGCTGTTAGGATTACAGAAGTACTGATTCAACTGATCCAAGGCCAGTTTCTTGATATCAGAAACAACGCTTTCAGCCACGTCTGTACTTTTAGTGTTTTTTTCCTTTTTATGGTAAACATGTTCTAGCTGATGATTTAGTTTGTCTTTGTTATCTCCATCATCATCGTTATGTTTGTCGTTATCAGAGGTGATAGAGTCCACTCGATTTTCGTTGCTTCTTATATTATTGTCAGATGAACTACTCTGAGTGCTGGCGGTGCTGGCTGAAATGATGCTACTTTTGGAGCTAGCGTTCGCACTATCTTCGGTTTGTGACGAACTTGATGGCGACTTCCTTCGAGGTGAATGAAGTTGCAATACTGGCGAATTATTTTGCGAAGTTGACGATGATGAACTGTCGGTACCATCGTTCGTCGGACTCTTCACTGAATTTTTTAACCAGTTCAGAATTTTGGGCGAATTTGAGTATTGTTGTTTCAATTTATGTCGGGTCAGAATTTGCGAGCTGTTAGTTCTTGGGCGTTTTAGAGTTTGAAATTTTGTTGGTAGTTGCTGCTGGTCTAAATTATTAACTTGCCGTTGTAGTTTGTTGGCTCGCAGAGAACTTCTACCAAGATTTATAGCGTTTTTCTTATTTTTCGATTTCTCTTTCCTATTATTTTTAATTTTCAATCCGCGAATTTGAAGACGGTGGGAGCGTTGTTGCTGTTTTTGTTTCAGCAACAACTCCATCTGTTTGCACCTGTAATCCACCTCCTGTTCTCGCAGCAACTTGTTCTGCTCATGCTGCTCCCTGTACAAGTCTGTCAGCTTCCTCTCCATTTCTCGCGATATCATCTTCTCACGTCTCGGCGACAAAACAAGTTTCGATTTCGATTTCAAATACTTCGCCAACTCCTTCTTCCACTTGTTGTCGACCGTCAACTTGAGCGCGCCTCCATCTGAGTTTTCGGAATTCGTCGAGGCAGTGCTGGAATCTTCAACGGCAATCTCCGTGATTAAATTTTCTTTTGAAGTTGCGCTGCTGCCCTTACCTCCGATCCCAATTTTGACGGGATTTGTTGTAGCCAGTGTGGTTGCGCTTAGAGCCGCAGCAATTTTTTTAGCGATTTTTTCTGCCTTTTTCTGTTTTTTCAACAGTTCCGCTTCTAAGTATTTGTGCATGAACTCTTGGTAAGAAGTATTATTTTTATGTTTTTTTGAGTGGCTACGATTGGTAGCTGAGTCGTTTGAATCGCTTGTGAAGTCGCTACCGTCGTACCGACTGTGCGATCGAACACGCTTCCTCTGCAGCTTGTGTTTCTGTTTTTTATTTTCTGTATCAATTTCACTGTAAGCCTCGTCATCCTCACCTCCATCATCTTCATCACTGTTATTTTCATCATCGTCGTTGTTGTCGTCATCATCACCGTCATCACTACCATCATCATTATCATCATCGTCGTTTTCATCATCATCATCATCCTCATCATCCTCATCATCATCATCTTCTTTAACTTTCCTCTTCATCTCAGATCTTTCTCTCTTCTTTCTCCTCTCGCTCTGTTTGCTCCGTTTGATGTGTTTGTTGTGAGATGACTTATTACGGGAGTCATGATTATGATTGCTTGTATCGAATCTCGTGACGTCATCGTCGTCGTCATCGTTAATAAAATCATTTAAATGGTTACTACTATTAATGACTGCAGCAGTAGTTGAAGTTACTTTTGTGGCGACAGTAATTTTTGTAGCTCTCTTGCGAGTTCCGTAAGTCGAAGTAGCGGTAGTAACCGACCCGAGGAATGAGTTTCTGAGCCGGTATGTTGTCGATTTTGAGTCGATTTCTGTCGCTTCGTTAGCATATTCGTTGCATTCATTATTGCTCAGACTGTTGCTATTATTCTGTGATTGGTTGATGGATTGGCTGACGTCATGAATTGAATATTCATCAGTCATTTGTTCTCGCTTCAGGGCTGTGCACGCATTTATATGTGCGTACTCTGTCGCTTGGCTTGATTGATGGTAGCTGTATTGATGTTGCTGTTGTTGCTGTTGATGTTTTTGTTGCTGATGTTGATGTTGTTGTTGTTGTTGCATTAAATTTTGCAGCAATTGTTGAAAATGTTGTTGCGGTAGTGGTTGCGGGAAAATTTGTATCACATCTTGTTGATTTTGTTGTTGTTGCTGTTGCAGTTGCTGTTGTTGTTGCTCATCCAGATGATATTTTCTTAGATAATTTTGTTGCCGCCATTGGCTCTTGTCATCTTGAAATTGTTGAATTGTTAGCATTTGATTGCCCTGCTCAGTGTAGAGACCTTGCTCTTGATGTAACTCTTGTCCTTTCTGATGTAGTAGCTCTTCTAGATCTTGTCTTTGCAGATGTTTTTGTTTTACCTGCTGCTGCAACTGTTGTTGTTGTTGCTGTTGTTGCTGCTGTTGTTGCTGTTGTTGCTGCTGTTGTTGTTGTTGTAATTGTTGATGAAACAATTTTAATTTGCATTCATTGTTACCCACGTTTTGATATTTCAAATTGGCAGGTGGTTTTATCATCTTCAACAATTTTCTTTGCCGTCTCAATGTAAACGTATCCCTCAAACATTTCAACGAACGGATTTTTTCAACATTTTCTGGATTTCTCTCGCTCCTATGGTTAGTTTTTTCTAAAAATTTATCAAAATTTTCTTCATTTGCATCAAGATTTTTACATTTTTTAACAATTTCAATACGTTTATAGAGTTTTGATCGGTTGTTTGAGATGTTTTTTGGGCGGTAAAAAACTTTTATGGGGGAGAATTTTTGTTTTAAAATTGTTTCAATAGAATTTTTGAAAGGAAGTTTAGAGTCGGAAAAAATTTCGCTTCGTTGTTGATGTTTTTGTTGATGTTGTTGTTCATGATGTTGAGGATGTTTTTGTTGTTGTTTTTGTTGCTCTTTCAGTTGGTTTATGTTAGAGCAACTAGCATTTTTGTTGAATTTTCCGTCATACATGTCAACTCTTTTTAAAGGCTTGCGTCTTATAATGGGCAGGAGTACTTTTTTAATGTGTTCTCCAATTCTTTGCTGCTGCTGCTGTTGTTGTTGTTGTTGACATTTTGGTAGTTGATAACGTAGTTGTTGATGTTTTTGTTGACGTTGAAGTTGTTGTTGTTGTTTAAAAAATTTTCGCAATTGTTGCAATTGACGAAGAAATATTTCCAACTGACACGGCGATGAAAAGACTGGAAAATTATCTCCCTCCCCATTGGCTACGCTGTGAAATTTTGATCTGTTGACATGTTTCCAATGTTTCAATGTTGTTGTTGATGACGTCGGTGTTGTTGTTGTTAATGTTGTTGCTGATGTTGTTGATGTTGACGTTCTAGTAATTGGTAATTGATTTAGTTGAGAGGTTTTGAGGTTCAACTGCCTATGTCCGATTGACGGAGATAAATTTGTTGCCATTTTTAACTTTTTTATGCGCTGCTGTTGTCGTTGTTGCTGCTGTTGTTGCTGCTGTTGTTGTTGTCTTTGTTGATGATAATGTTGTTGTTGATGTTGTTGAAAATACTGATGATGCTGTTGCTGAAGATGATAATAATAATTGTACAAGATGTTGTGACAGTGAATCGGATTATTTTGCTCCGTTTGTTGTTGTTGTTGTTGTAGCTGCTGAAGTTTTTGTTCTTGCTGTCTTAGTTGATTTCTTTCTTGCGGATAACAAAAAGGGCATAGTTTACAAGATGTAGTAACCACAATAGCAGCCGCAACAGCAGTAGTAGTAGTAGTAGTGGTAGTAGTAGTGGTAGTAGTTGTGGCAGTAGTAGTAGTAGTAGTTGTGGCAGTAATAGTAGTAGTAGGG
>NW_008704170.1:2631977-2635071 GCF_000326865.2 Helobdella robusta | reverse complement strand
TCTGCGTTCTCCAGATTGATTGGCTTGTTGGATAAGTATTCGCATTATAAAAACAACAATTTGTCAAGGTAGAGATCTCATCGCTGACGTACACTGACGTTAATGTTGTTGCCCTCGCGTTTGAGACATTTTCCAACATGAGTGAGTCGTTTCGCAACATTTTTGAATCTATTTCCAACACGTTTGAGTCATTTCGCAACGTCGTTGAGTTGTTTTGCAACACGTTTGAGTTATTTTGTAAGGCTTCTGTGGATTTTTGCAACAACTGTGGCGTAGTTGATCGTGTTGTTGTTGTTGTTTTTGTTGTTGTTGTTGTTGTTGTTGTTGCTGTTGTTGTTGTTGCTGCTGTTGTTGTTGCTGTTGTTGTTGTTGCTGTTGTTGTTGTTGTTGTTTTGATCAAACTACAATCCAACCCGTTTAAATTATTTCCAAATTTCTTGATCAAAAGTAATAGTAGAAGCAGTATTAGCAAGGGTAACTGTCGCAACTGCGGTAGCTGTCGTAACTGCAGAAACTGTCGTAGCTGTCGTAACGAGAGTAGCTGAAGTAGTTGTAATAGTTGTAGTAGCTACAGTAATATTACAACTAGTATTATTACTAATTATACTTTGATCATTTCTAATTATAATATTTTTATTATTTTCGACAACTCGAGCGTTTTTACAGCCAGTTGCAATCTTGCCATAGTTGCCATTTGTATTTATGTTGTTTGTAGCATTACCCATTGTAGCAGCGTCAATTGTAGTAGTAGTAAAAGTAGTAGTAGAAGTGGTGGCTGCAGTAGCGGTAGTAGTAGTGGCTGTAGTAGTGGTAGTAGTAGTGGCTGTAATAGTAGTGGTAGTAGTAGTGGCTGTAATAGTAGTGGTAGTAGTGGTTGTTGTAGAGGTAGTAGTAGTGGCTGTGGTAATCGGCGAATGAAAAAAATAAGAGTCAGTTGATCGAAAGAGGATAGCAGTGTTCCTATCTTGGTTCAATCTCGAAAATGATGACGACGACGACGACGTTGATGATGTTAATGATGATGATGATGATAATGACGCCGAGGTTGTTTTTGTGGCGAGAGCAGCCACTTCATCAACGTCTGAATGTTGTGTAGGAAGGAAATTGGCACGAGTCCCGGACCTACATTGTTGTTGATGCTTTTGTTGTTGATGTTGTTGATGTTGTTGTTGTTGTTGTTGATGTTGCTGTTGTTGATGTTGTTGTTGTTGTTGATGTTGTTGCTGTTGTTGTTGATGTTGTTGCTGTTGTTGTTGATGTTGTTGCTGTTGTTGTTGTTGTTGATGTTGTTGTTGTTGATGTTGCTGTGGCTGTTGTGGTTGTTGATGGATGTAGACATGATTGGTCCGTATTTCCGCTGTCCAGTTGTTAATTTGACGTCTTTTCCTGTCAGTAGAATCTCTATAAGGGCTGTCCATTCCGGTCGATATGTCACGTGCTCTTGCGTCATCAACTACGTCATCATCGTCGTCATCATTCTTATTATCATTAGCACTTATATCATCATTACTTTTGGTGGCTGTATATTTTGCATCACCATCATCATGGTTATCATTATTAGAATTACCATCTCTGACGTCATCATCATCTGTGACGTCATCGTCATCAGCGTCATCATTACCATCACCACCTTTGGCATCATCGTTATCACCACCATCATCGGAGTTATCATTATCATCATCGGCTTTCAAATCATCATCATCACCTTGGTTGATGGCGACTTTACCGCCAGTAATGCTATTGTAATTATGTTTTTTTATTTGATATTTATAGTCTTTCACTTCCGGCTCATTAATATCCCTACTTCCGTCATTCATAGTCTCGTCATCAGCATCTCCACCACTAATGATGATCGTTTCATCGTGAAATTTCCCAAAATGGCGTTGTTGATCATCATCATCATAACCCCGATGGAGATGACGATGATGGATTCCACTATCGTCAATAACTTTACTTCTTTTTAGACTGTAATCATTATCAGGAGGTGGCGTATTAAGATGGCGATCATCATCATCACCACCATTACCACCATTTTTATCACCGTCATCACCAGTAACATCGTTATCATCACGGCTTTCGTAACATTGGCATCATGGTGGTGATTCTTCATCATTAATTTGTTCTTCATCATCGTCGTCATCTTCTTCATCATCTTCTTCAGAGTTTCAACATCTTCCATTCTTCCAGAAGCTACCAGACAGTCATTCGTGACATCTCTATTACGTATCTGATTGTGATAATTATGTTGTTGTTGTTGCTGCTGTTGGTGTTGTTGTTTATAATGATGATGATGATGATGACGTTGTTGTAGTTGTTGTGGTTGTTTTTGGTGTTGTTTTGGTAGTAGTTGTTGCTGTTGTTGTTGATGTTGTTTATAATGATAATGATGACGTTGTTGTTGTTGTGGTTGTTGTTGTAGTAGTAGTAGTAGTTGTTGTTGTTGTTTATAATGATAATGATGACGTCGCTGTTGTTGCTCGCTGACGTCGTACGTGACGTCATCACAGTCGCCAACTTGTTTTATGGCATTCGTTTTATTTCCATTAAAGCCTGTCGGTCGAACCGGTTTACCGACATCACAAACGTTACTGTTGTGGTTCGGTCTGGTTCGATATTCGCTATTTTGGCTGCTACTATGATTACTCATGTAGTAATTGTTGATATATCCGTCATTATTACCGGTAGAACCGTTATAATTACCGGTAGAACCGTTATAATTACCGACAGAATCGTTATAATTACCGACAGAACCGTTACAATTACCGACAGAACCGTTACAATTGCCGACAGAACCGTCATTATTACCGACAGAATCTTTATAATTATCGATAGAACCGTTATTATTTCCGATAGAACCTTTATAGTTACCGGTAGAACCGTTATAATTACCGACTGAATCGTTATAATTACCGATTGAAGCGTTAGCATTTTCGAAAGAACCGTTATCATTATCATCGATATAACCGTTACAATTACCGACATCAGTATCATTATCGTTATTGTCTATATCATCATTATCAGCATCGCTTACAACAGCAATAGCATCATTACCAGCATCATGACCAACATCAACAACGTTTCGTCGTCATCATAT
>NW_008704170.1:2619815-2621647 GCF_000326865.2 Helobdella robusta | reverse complement strand
TACATACATACATACAAACATACATACATACAAACATACATACATACAAACATACATACAATGTTTTTTTTCTCCATTTCACTGTAGCTATTAAGCTCAATCTTCTTATCATTCACGTTATTGTTTCTATGACAACTTCAACTATCTTAATTAACATCGTTGTCGTCGTCATCTTCATCATCTTCGTCATCATCATCAGCAACAACAGTAATAATAACAACATCATCATCATCGTCATCGTCACTATCATCGTCATTAGCTTGGTATTAGCTTAGTCTAGAATATCTGGCATCATTCTCAGCTAGATCATTTATCATTATTCATTACTCTATATCATCATCTTCATCATCTTCATCCTCATCATCATCTACTACTACTACTACTACTACTACTACTACTACTACTACTACTACTACTACTACTACTACTACTACTACTACTACTACTACTACTACTTATTCATTATCATTATCATCTTCAACATCATCATCATCATCATCATCATCATCATCATCATAATCATCATCTCGCATAACATGGCCACACCTAAAAATCTTCTCATCTAAATGAAGAAATTACATATATGTTTGTACACATATATAAATACAAATACAAACATACATACAAACATACTTAAACACACACACACACACACACACACACACACACACACACACACACACATACCTACATACATATTCACAAACACACATAACCAAACACGTACATACGTACAAACACATACACACGCACACATACATACGTACATAAATAAGCTCACACGAAAACAGACAAACATACACACACACACAAGCAAACAAAAACACACATATTTATGCACACACATGACATAAACATAGTAAATTATGACGTATGTATCTGCAAAGAACTTTATTAAATTTTTTTCTTCATATTTTCGATTCTTTGCTCGTTAAGGTAACCATGGTAACTTTTTCGACGCTATTTCAAACTATGCTTGAATAGTTGCTTATTAAATATTACTAAATAATATACTATAATAATAAGAATAATTAATAATAATAATAATAATAATAATAATAAACATTTGTTATATCATAATTATCTGATTAATTATTTTAGATGTTTTTAGCTTCCGTATGTAAATGTAAGTAACGAATTTAAATATTAATTTTTAAATTTAATTTTTGTTTAAACGATTTTTAACACACACCATTCAAAATGTATAAAATTTATACTGCGAAAATCAGCCCTAACTTTTCACTAATCCAGCTATCGCCAACCGGGCAACAAAAGCAACGAAACAAAATACCTAGAATAGAAAACATCCGGGGAAAAAACCATGTTTCAAAAAAAGCACAACCCCAAATTATCGCCCATAACCTCTAAAAGATCTTTCACTAACAGTGACAGGCCCCAGTCTAGAATTATATTTAATAGAGACTTGTCGCCAGATGGCGAGCCGAAAATTAGGCTGAGGGGTTACTATTCGGACATCCTTGGCGGGAATACGTTGTCTAAAATGGTTAAATTGCTGTTACTGTTGTTATTATTATTATTATTATTATTTTTATTATTATTATTATTAATATTGTTGTTTAGACGTTTTATGACGGAGCGTCAAACTATGAAAACTTCATGTGGAATGCCTTTACAGAGCAACACATGCCGAACGGTAGAGTCATTGTTGTTGTTGTTATTATTATTATTATTGTTGTTGCTGTTGTTGTTGTTGTTATCAATCAATCAATCAATCAATCAATCAATCAATCAATCAATCAATCAATCAATCAATCAATCAATCAATCAATCAATCAATCAATCAATCAATCAATCAATCAATCAATCAATCA
>NW_008704170.1:2600147-2619562 GCF_000326865.2 Helobdella robusta | reverse complement strand
GGACACAGTGCGTAATTTTTTTTTGTCGATGACGTCATCATCAACGTCATCATCGTCATTTTCTTCCTCATCTTCTCATCTTCTCATCCTCTTCTTTATCATCATCGTCGTCATCACCATCATCATTATCGTGACAGGATTTTTTAGATAGTTCTTACGAGCCAAAGGTGCAACTGCCGTATAAAGTTTTGTATAAATCTTGTCCGAGAGAAGTTGAAATATTGAGGTTGAATTAGTTTAAATGAAAATGAATGAATAGTCTCAATCATTCGTTTGTTCATTCATTCATTCATTCATTCATTCATTCATTCATTCATTCATTCATTCATTCATTCATTCACTCACTCACTCATTTAATTAATTAATTTTCCATCCACGATTGACAATCATTTTGGACAACTTTTTAAAGTAATTGATATAAATTAAACGCTTTCATTTAACCAACCAATAATTAACTATTATTTAATAATGACTAATTATATCTTATCATAGCTAATTAATTAATTAATTAATTTTCAAGCAATTCATTTTGAAATTTTTATTTAAACTTTCCATTGAGACAGACGCAAGAAGCAATTTGCCTCGCTAGACCTGGAGACCTTGTTGCGTAGACTAAACATCGACACCAACCTACTGATGCCAAAGCATGAAGAATTGGAAGAGAGCGGGGAAAAACCCAAAATAATCCTCAACTACGATCAGAACGATCCAGCTCCGTTTCCGGCTTTTCTAAATTTAGAACTCTTCGACGACACCGAATACGACTGTCGGAATCCGATTGAGTGGATAGCGTTGGGTCGATTCGATACCGAGATTTATAAACCGGTTCCTGGGTTGGCTTTGTTACCGGTTTTGGATGAGCATAGAGATTGTTAGTTGGGCTGCTGTAAATGCTGGTTGCTTGGGTTAATTAATTTGCCAATCAATTAATTATTTAAGTAATTTATTAATTAATTAATGAGTATTGTAATTGTTGAATTTGGACTAATAAATAAAGTGTTTTAAAGTTTATTTCATTTTCGTGAAACCCGATCTTGAGACAAAATCACGCTAACAAAACACACGTCTGCGACAAACATATGCGTACGTACGCACACTTCAAAAAAAACATACACTCACATATACAAACAAGCATACAAAAACACAAACAAACAAACCTATACAGTAGATCCAAGGACACCATACATAGAATACAAATGGGTGGACGTAGGTATGCTAAACTACGACCCATACACCAGAAGGTACCTGGTACAGAAGGTAGACTGCAACGGTAGGGTTCTGAACCACGAGGGCAAGCCAACCATCATGGGGCCGGATGTCTTCACGAGTTAGTGGGCTGAGTTCGGGTTCAATTTTTTAAATTGTAAGATTTCGTTTGCCAGCAGTGGTCGTATTTAACGGTATAGTAGAAGGGGTGTTAATATAATTTAAGTTTTATAAATATTTATTTATTTTTTGGTCATTCTTTCGCACATTCATTTTTTTTTTCACTTATTTATTAATTCGTTCGTTCTTTCATTTATTTGTAATTTAATTTGTGTTCTCATTTATTGATTTTGTAATAATTTTTCAATTCATACACTTTCTTTGTTATCTATCTTTTAATACACTCACTCACTCACTCCACACTCACTCATCTTTCTCAAAAAACAAACCAAAGGATTTAAGAACGAACCTCTGCTGATCAGCCAGTACTGGGTGCCACGTATCCAACTGATGTTCAGAGCAGAGGACCCTGAAATTTTTGCAAGGAGGGTGGCCGATGCTTGCAACAGTCGCAGGAAGACAGAAAGTTTGCTGAGGTAGTTAGTTGAATGGCTGGTGTAATGGTTAAGATACTTGGTCCTCCTGCTGCTGTTGCTGCAGTGACCAGGTTTGAATGCAAGGAGATCACTGCCTGACACATGCACTCTGTGTGTGCGTGTGTGGGTGTGTATGTATGTGTGCGTGTGTGTCTGTGTGCGTGTGTGCGTGTGTGTGTGTGTGTGGGCGTGTATGTATGTGTGTGTGTGCCTGTGTGTGTCTGTGTGTGTGTTATGAATAGTATAATTGATTGGTTAATTGAGATTTTATAAAAAAAACCCAACCAATTAGGTACGAGTTGTACGTAGACTGCATGCCATTGGACAGAGTTGGAGAGATAGATCCGGCTGTCGTGAGGAGGATTGTTGAGTTAACTAAGAAAGGATTGAATGTCAAGGATAGGGAGTGAGTGAAGAAATGAATGAATAAATAAAGGAATGAATGAACAACACGCACACCAACAAACACACGTGCAGTTCAATTGAAAAATTTCGCATCCTCACTAACCACCCTGAACTTAGAGTGTGAACGAACGAATGAATGAATGAATAAATGATGTACACACACACACACACACACACACACACACACACACAGAAACACACACACACACACACACGCACACACACACACAAGTTCTATGGAGGAATTGCTGTTCACATTGACAACGGAATTGAGAATGGAGTTCAGTAGGACGATGAACAAGATAGCCTTCAACAGGATCGTCTATGACAATCCCAGCGAGTTCGCATTCGTCACCCTTCCCGATTGCATTCCGGAGAAATGGAAAGTTAAAGGTTGGTGGTGGTGATGATGATGATGATGATGATGATGATGATGATGATGATGATGATGATGGTAATGATAGAATGGTGCTAGGGTGGTCATGGTAAGGATGGTCAATTATTTATTTATTTATTATTCGTTCGTTTATTTACAAAATTTCTATTTATAAAATTTCATTCTTTTGAGGGCTTCCTCCTTCATTCATTCATTTCATTCGTTCGTCCATTCATTCTTTCGTTTATTAGATAACTATAGTGATGATGACGACGACGACGATGATGATGACGACGACGATGATATCGTATTCAGGATGTATATCGGATATTCCGTCGTATCCCTTTGAGCAGTACTTCAAATCCTTCGTCTTCCACACTCTGCTCATTAAGCCGGAGATCAGTCAGGCTATCACCAAAGTAGATTTATTATCATTATTATTATTATTATCATTATTATTATTATTATCATTATTATTTTTATTGTTATTATTTTTATTTTTACTGTTTTTCGTTGTTTGCTTATTGTTGTTATTACCTAATACGACTCTTTAAAAACGACAATTTAATTTATATTTTACTTAATTTGTGACAACCAACTGCATTAACTAATCGTTAATTTACGCTGATCGATGCTAATCTATTATGTTAATTTATGTTAATTAGGTGCGCACTGAATGTCAGAGGGTGACCTCCATGTCCTTGTTCAACTCGACGACCTTGAAGTCGGCGAAGGTCGAAGAATTTGAGCAGATTCAATCGCAGGCCACAGCACAGGTTCACACGCACACGTACACACACGCACACACACACACAAACACACACACAAACACTTTCTCTTCCTCTCTCACACGCACACTCTCTCTCACACCTGCACTTCTTTTTTCTTTCTCTCTCTCTCTTTCTCTCTCTCTTTCTTTCTCTTTTTCTTTCTCTCTCTTTTACTCACTCACGCACACACACGCACACAGGTTTCATTGTTTATGAGGGACAGTTGGATAGCAACATTGAGAGTAGCCATCAGGACTTCACTGAGAGATCTAGGTCAGTTCATGACGTGTCATCATTAGTGAAGTGATGACGTCATCATCATTTCTCTCCTCCTCCTCCTCCTCCTCCTCCTCCTCCTCCTCCTCCTCCTCCTCCTCCTCCTCCTCCTCCTCCTCCTCATCGTTATCATCATAATTGTCACCATCGTTATTATTATTATTGTTATTTCTAGGCAAAGGTTGGTTCAATTTGTACGAGAAGAACTGGACCGTGTACCAGATATCGAAGATGAAGAGGTTCATGGACGTGATTAAGTTCTACATGCAGGTAGTGACACCGATGACAGTGGTGCTGATGGTGACGACGACGACGACGATGATGATGATGATGATTATATGATGATGTCATCACATTTTGAAGATGGTGATGATGATGGTGGTGATGATCTTGTTGCCGGCCGCTGTTGCTGATGAGGATGATGATGACGATGATGTTGGTGTTGAATATTTTTAATCATAGCCACCATGATCGCCATCACCCTCATCCTCCTCCTTCTCTTCATCATCATCATTACCATCCTCATCATCATCATCACCGCCGTCATCATCGTCATCAGGACGCTCTGAGGTATTTAGTCCAGGATTCACTGTCCAGTTTTGTGCAGATGGTCCTGGATGCCTGCCACTCAACCATGCATCTCAGCGAGGACTTCAGATGGGAAGGTGACCTGCTGACCAGCCCGTTCAAGTCAGTGTTTGAATGAATTGATGCCTGCATAAATCAATCAATTCAATTCAAGAAAAAAACATCTTTTATTCAGTAAAATAAATTAGCGGGGAGAGTCGAAGTTTTAACTTGTTGGGCCACACTATCAAGATAATGCATGAACGAATGGAAAACTTGATGTAATTAACGTGACGAATCGCAGATTGAACAAAACGAATCATAAAAACTCAATAAAAAACATAAACTGCAATTGTTAAATAGTAAAAAATTGAAAATGATAGTTCAAAATTAACTTATAGACAAATTTATTGAAAAAACTAGGCGAAGGCAAATTTGTCCCTTCTCTTGGTAACGAGTCCCATAAAGGTACTGAAGGAGAAATAACAGAATTTATGAAACAGAATTTCTTTTGAAAATATATTGAATATATTCAAACCACGATAAATTTTTCGAAATAATAACACCAAGAAGTTTAATTGAGTAAATGAATGAATGAATTATTGAATGATGAATGAATGAAAGAATGGACTCCTGTTATTCAACAATGCACCTGAGTGGTCATTTTAGTAAGCAGTAAAATGATTTAAGTGAATGGATGAATGAATGAATGAATGAATGAATGAATGAATGAATGAATGAATGAATAAATGAATGAATGAATGGAGGAATGAATGAATGAATGGATGAATGAATGAATGAATGAATGAATGGAGGAATGAATGAATGAATGAATGGATGAATGAATGAATGAATTGATGAATGAATGGATGAATGAATGAATGAATGAATGGAGGAATGAAAAAAATTTCTCAAATATATTTACCCTATTTTTTATCAGACCGAAGCGGAATCCGCTAATAAATTTAGAGATCGGAATCGAAAACAACGAAGTCGTCTTCTCCTATCCAATCAATCAGGTGACGTCATCGTCGTCGTCATCATCATCACCGTCTCATTATCATAATTTATGTCATCCTCACCGTCATCGTAATCAAATCGTACCCACCGTCATCTTCGTCGTCGTCATCATCTCCATCTCATTATCATAATTTATTTCCTCATCACCATCTCATCGTCATAATTTTATTCATCATCACCATCTCATTATCATAATTTATTTCATCACCCCCATCTCATTATCATAATTTATGCCATCGTCGTTGTCTTCGTTGTCATCACCAATAGATCCCGATGGTATTCGTGAACCTCTTCAACAAAGGCATCCAGTCTGTTCAAAATATACCGCAGCTAGAAAAGGTCATGTTATTATTACCATAATTATATATTTATTATTATTATAATAATTATAAATATAATTATAATAATAATTGTTATTATTATTGTTGTTGTAGTTGGTCTTGGAGGATATTTTATTCCCTGATTCAACGTACCTAGAGGCCGTTGGGATGTATGAGCCCGCCATTGAGGAACTTCGAAAGGTTTGTTTTGATTGTTTCATTCGTTCGTTCATTCATTCGTTCATTCATTCATTCATTCATTCATCCATTCATTCATTCATTCATCTCAGATATTGACTGTAGTTGTGATGAAATCGTTGATCCCGATGAACTCCTATGCTACTCAATACGAACAGTACATTCCTATCATTCAGCTGGATGCAAATGCATTTCTCAAGTATTTCCTTCTTTTATTCATTCATTCATTTATTCATTCATTCGTTCGTTCGTTTGTTGGTTCGTTCGTTCTTTCATTCATTCATTCGTTTGTTTGTTTGTTTGTTCGTTCGTTCATTCGTTCGTTCGTTCATTTTTTTGTTATTTCATTATTTTGTAAGTTCAGTAGTCAATTCAATCGCTTATAACACATTGATTTTTTCAATCTGTCATTCATTCACTCATTCATTCACTCACTTACTCACCCATTCCTTCATTCATTCATTCATTCATTCCCAGAGAGCTAGAGAACAAAGGCACACCGCCTCTGGAGTTGAAAAATAAGATCGAGATGTATGAAGAGATGCAAGACATTATCAAAGCGCGCCTGCCGAACTCAATCGTAATAGGTCACTTTACCATTACCATTATTATTATAATTATTATTATTTTTTATTATTATTTATTATTAACAAATAATATTAATAATTATAAATAATAATAATGATAAAATATTCAGGTATGTTCCACTTGAGTGTAGATAATCTGCGACAGAGGATCGTCAAAAAGGTGAAATTAATAAGCCAAGCGGTCCTTGATCTACTGGCCAAGATGCTGCGGAAACAAGCCGAAGACGTACGTGTGTGTGTGTGTGTGTCTGTGTGTGTGTGTGTGTGTGTGTGTGTCTGTGTGTGTGTGTGTGTCTGTGTGTGTGTGTGTGTGTGTGTGTGTGTCTGTGCGTGGGTGTATAATTTCCATGGATGGCACGTCCAGTGTAATCACTATAATTCTTTCGTGACGTTTCAAACATACATACTCATTTACTCACACACACACGCACGCACACACGTAAGCACACACACACGCACACAAACACATACACAAACAAACACACACACAAACAAACACAGGCCTGTGAAGAGTACAAAATGATAAGTAGGAAACTGTTCGAGAGGCCGAACTGCATTGAGGAAGTGGTTGAGAAAAGAGATTGGATACGGACCATTCCCATGAAACTAGAGGAATACATGGTGATGATAAGTATACTACTACTACTTCTACTATAACTACTATTACTACTACTGCTGCTGCTGCTGCTGCTGCTGCTACTACTACTACTAAAACTGCTGCTGCCGCAGCTTCTATTGCTACTACAGCGACTATTATTAAAATTACAACTAATAATATTAATATAAATAATAATAATGATAATAATAATAATAATAAGGGTGTGGCCAGCAAAGCAATGGAAGATTACGATTTAATTGAAGGCTTTAATTACAACTTATCCAATGAAGATTTTGCCATCAAGTTTGTTTTTAATTTTTTTTGATTGCCAATTAATCAATTAATTAATTAATTATATCTAATTAATTAATTAATTATATCTAATTAATGATATCTAATTAATTAATTTGTTAATTGATGACACCTTCGTTGATTATTACATCGCCATCAACCAATCACAAGCCGATAGAATTTTTAACGACCAATCACAAACCGCCATTGCACTGAAGGTGGAATACGGTTGGCTGGCCGCACAAGATCAACTTGCAGATAGAGTACGCCCTTCAATCACTGAGCGACGACGAGGAAAAGTACAAGAAGTTGCAGGTGGCAGATCAGATTCACTTCAGCGATCGCATCGACCTTCTGTCGGTCAGTTGGTTGGGTGGCTGGTTGCCTGGCGAATGATTGATTGACGAGATGAATGTCTAAATGGATGGATGGATAAATGAATGAATGAATGAATGAATGAATTAATTAATTAATTAATTAATTGCTTTGTTTCTCTTTTTACTATAAAATCAGTGTTTCCTCGATATATTTTCAATATTTTCAACATCACCCCTTCACGAATATTAACTAATCATTAACTAATCTCTTAATCATTCAAAACGCCAACTCCTCCCCCCATCACCACCACTCATGAATATTAATTAGATGCACGTGGCCAACATACCGGGCCTGGTGGACATAGGCAAGGCTCATGAATATGCAAATCAGTGCAGAAGGCTGTACAAGGAGTTGAAGGAGGCCCAAGCGGACTCAGCCAAATACAACAGCAGAGAAAAACTATTCAACATGCCAATCACATCGGTCATTCTCTAAATATTTCTCCCCTTCAATAATTAGTGATTTCGTCGCTAATTTAACTTAAATTAATTAAATTTAAATTAATTTAAATTAGTTCAACTTAAATTAATTTAATTTAATTTAAATTAATTTAAATAGAACTTAAATTAATTTAATTTAAATTAATTTAAATTGATTTTATTTAAATTAATTCAATTCAATTCAACTCGATTCAACAGTACGAGAAAGTTAACAGCCTTATAAAGGATTTCGAACAGTATCGGCTGCTCTGGGTGACGACTTCTGATTGGTTGAGATGGTACGATAGCTGGATGAACGATCCGTTACAATCTCTAGATCCGGATTTCATTGAGAAAAACGTCAATGACTCTTACAAGATCATGCACAAGTGCTATAGAATGTTTTCAGATGTTCCCGGTTGGTTGGCTGGTTGATTAGTTGGTTAATTGGTTGGTTAATTGGTTAGTTGGTTGATTGGTTGGCTGGTTGATTGGTTGATTAACTGGCTGGTTGGTTGGTTTTTACACTGTAAAAATGCCAAATTACAAAGCATTATTCACATAATTTGCTAGTTTATCATCTCAATCAATAATTCATTCATTCATTTCCTAGTTTATTATTCAATCAATAATTCATTCATTCATCCATTCATTTATTTACTCAATCATTCATCCAACCAACCCATCAACTGACCGATCAACTAACCGACTAGGAATTGAAACTGTAGCATCGGCGATGAAGGAGATGATCGAGAACTTCAGACCCCACGTTGCCCTCATACAAGGACTGAGAAACCCTGGGATGAAACAGAGGCACTGGGAGTTGGTCAGTCGGTTGGTTGGCTGGCTGATTGGTTGGCTGGTTGGTTGGCTGGTTAGTTTATTGATTGGTTGGTTGGTTAGTTGGCTGATTGGTTGATTGATTGAATAGATGACTAATTGATTGATTAATTGAATAAATAAATGAATGATAAAACAAAAGCGAATAAAAAAAATCCCAAATTCGTATCACCCACCATCATTATCATCACTACCCTCCTCATCATCATTATTACATCATCGGCATCATCATTGTCCTCGTCGTCATCATCATCGTCGTCATCGTCATCATCACGAACAGTTGACAGACGAACTCGGTTTCACTTTGAACACCAAGTCGGATATAACCTTTGCCAAGTGCCTGGACATGAAACTTCAAGACCACGTTGAGGCCATTGAGAAGGTTGCCGAGATCGCTAGCAAGGAGTACAGCATTGAAAAAGTAACTCTCTGTCTGTCTGTCTGTCTGTCTGTCTTTCTTTCTTTCTTACTTTCTTTATCTTTTCTCTCTCTTTCTTTCTCTTTTTTTTCTGTTGTGTGTATAATGTGTTTCTTAGTCTCTTTTTCTTTCTCAATCTGTCTCTTTATCAGTTCCTCTCTTTTTCAGTTTCTCTCTCTTTTTTATCTCTCTCTTTCTCTTTGACTGAATGTTTGTCTTCCGCCTTTTCCTATGTAAGTTTTTTTTACAACAGTTTGTTTGCAGTGCGTCAGCGTTTCAGTATGAATTTAATTCGCGTGCGTGACGAAAATAACAATAAATAATAAAAACAACAACAACAACAAAAACAACAATAATAATAACAACAATAATAACAACAATAATAATAACAACAATAATAATAACTGCGTCCTAGATACTGGACAAGATGTCTAGCGATTGGGAGAACGTTAATTTCGAGATCCTGTCATACAAACAGACCGGGACATTCATCATTAAGGTATTATTATTATTATTTATTATTATTATTATTGTTGTTATGATTTTTTCCATCCGAAAGATATCGGACGACATCAGCCAAATGTTGGACGACCACATTTCCACCACTCAGAGTCTGTCTTTCAGTCAATTTAAGCAGACCTTTGAAGAACGAATTCAGAAGTGGGAGTCTAGACTGACTACTTGTCAAGTATGTGTCTGTCTGGTTGTCTCTCTGTCTGTCTGCCTGGCTGTCTGTCTGTCTGTCGGTGCGCGTGCCTATGTATGTGAGTGTTTGTGTGTATGAGAGAATGTTTGTTTGGGTGTTCGGAAAATTTATCGTGGGGAAAAATTCATCGTGAAAAATTAGCTTGAAATTCGCTTGAATTCAAGTTGAAATTTGTCAAAATTAATTGAAACGAGTCGAAATGAGAATTATTTTTGAACAATCATTAATAGATTGTTGATAGAACAACAGTATTGACAAAGGTCAGGAATCGAACACAACACCAACAACTGTACCAATTAATTAATCGACAAATTAATTAATTAAACCAAATAATGAATCAATTTCGGTAATTAATTGACGAACTAGGCCGAATGATGAATAGATTTTGGCACTTTAACAATTGAACAACAGTTAGCAATTAGTATTATATTGCTCGATAGGGATTGAACCTACCGCAGCTGATCAGCCACAACTATCAAGCATGTCTGTCTATGTGTGTGTGTGTGTGTGTGTGTGTGTGTGTGTGTGTGTGTGTGTGTGTGTGTGTGTGCGTGTTTGCGTGCGTGTATGTGTAACAGCAGCTGCAAAAAAAACTACAATGGCAACAAGAGAGAGACAATATTCTTCCTCTTAGGAAGTGCTAGACATGTGGCTGACGGTTCAGAAGCAGTGGCTTTACTTGGAGCCGATTTTCAGCTCGGAGGACATCGTCAGGCAGCTTCCGGTGGAGAGCAAACGCTTCCAAACTGTCGACAGATCTTGGAGGAAGATTATCAAGATGGCCGTTGAAGACCCAAGGGTTTTGTCATTGCTATTATTATTAATAATAAAAATAAAAAAATAAACGAATGAATTTTAAACTTGAAAACAACTTTGACGTTGAGATTTAAAATTGACCTTTAACCCCTTACTCTTAAAAGGTCATCTCCATATGCGGTAACCTCTCGCTGTTGATGAGCCTGACGGAGTGCCATCACTTCCTGGAACAAGTTGAGAAGGGGCTCAGCGATTATTTGGAAACTAAGAGGATGGTGTTTCCAAGGTGGTGATGATAATGATGATGTGGTGGTGGTAGTTGTCGTGGTGGTAATAGCGGTGGTGGTGATGATGGCGGTGGGGTGGTGGTGATTGTGATGTTCGTTTTGGCAGGTTTTACTTTCTTTCCGACGATGAGTTGTTAGAGATTCTGTCTCAGACGACAGACCCGATGGCCGTTCAACCGCATCTGAAAAAATGCTTCGAGAATATTTCTAAAGTATGTACGTGTGTGTGTGTGTGCGCGTGTGTGTGCGCGTGTGTGTGTGCGTGTGTGTGCGTGTGTGTATCGACACCATCGCCCTGATAATCCAGGTGACGTTTGGACCAGACAAGTCCATCATGGAGATGATATCAGGTGACGGCGAGATAGTCCCGTTTAGAAAAGAGTGCTTCAAACCGGAAGGAAATGTCGAGAACTGGATGCTGAAGCTGGAGGAGGCGATGAGAAAGTCACTGAAGCAACTTCTCAAAGATGCTCTTGATGATTATATCGAGGTTATGATGATGATGTAATGGGGGAGCTAAAACTTTTTATTGGCTTCGTTAGAGTTACTAACCCTCATATCATCATTGCCATCGGAAAATCATCACCATCCTCACCACCATAATCCTCACCACCATCATCATCATTATCATCCCTATTACCATCATAATCACCACCAACATCAACATCATTATCATCATCGTCATCATCATCACGACTACAAACGAGTAGACACCACGTGACGAGTGGGTGCTGAAGTGGCCGGGGCAGCTGGTGATAGCCGGGGCACAAGCATACTGGTCAGCTCAGGTCACTGAAGCCATCAGCAGTGGAACTCTCAACTCCTACCTTGAGAAACTTTTGGCACAGGTTATGGCGATGATGATGTTTATAGGGAGGATGACGATGATGACAAATTTTTAATATTCCATCGGAAGAAAAAATTAATGATTATAAAAATGGAGATAGATTAGAATGAGATGAATTTTCTAAATGAAAAAATTAAAGAATTAGAAACTAAGCTAAATCTAAATGATAATGGTAAACTGCAAGAGGTTGAAAAGATATTTATTTTAGAGAAACTTAACAAAAAGCAAAACCTATACTGATTGGATTTGAAAATGAATCTTGAAAACATCAAATGAATGTAGAAACAAGAATTTTTACTCGTCAAAAAGAGAAATTAATATACATGATACATGACCACCAATCTGATGACAAAGCAGAAATGATGAAAATTGAAATAAACCTGAAGAGAGTTGACAAAAATCGTCAAGAATACGAATCTAAAGTCGGGTCTATGTCCAGAATTGGAGTAAACTCAATCGAAGTGAAATGGACAAAATAAGAGTTGGAAAGAAGAAGAAAGAATCAAACTTTTTTTTGCATCATTAAATTGTCACTTTACGTACCATAAAAAAGTGATTTGAAGAAGGGGGGTGATGTAAATTATATTTCATATAATTATCTATGCTTAAGTATTCCTTGAATTTCTATTTTAGGTAAATAAATCAGATTCTCGAAAACAAACTTATATTAATAATAAGAACTATAGTAATAATAATAATTATAGTAATTAAAAAAATAATTATTATAGTTATTATAATTATTATAGTAATAATAATTATAGTTGGACGGCTTGAGGAGGCTTGTAAGCTTTGGGATACTGACGAAAATGTCGCGGGAGATCCTTTCGGCCCTCATTGTCATTGAGGTGCATGCCAGGGACGTCGTCTCGAACATGGCAGATCAACTTGTAAAAAACGTCAATGACTTTGAGTGGATTAGTCAGCTGAGGTTTGAATGGATGGATGGATGGATGGATGGATGGATGGATGGATGGATGGATGGATGGATGGATGGATGGATGGATGGATGGATGGATGGATGGATGGATGGATGGATGGATGGATGGATGAATGGTATCATTAATTTTCCTCTCGCACGAAAGATATTATTGGATGAATGATGATTTCTTCATTCGTGCCGTCAACGCTGAGTTCCCTTACGGTTTTGAGTACCTCGGCAACTCTGGTCAGTTACACATAAATATAAAATTATATTATATTATATTATGACATAATAATAATATTATTATTAATATGACATAATAATAATAATATTATTATTATTATATTTGTATTTCGTATTTATATTATGATTGTTATGACGATGAAGATGATGACAACAACGATAGTAAATACTGCTGTGATGATGGTGTCGAATTGAAAGAGGAATGACGACGATGCTGTAAAAACAATGATGATGATGATGATGAAGATGATGAAAATGGTGATGACCTTGACATTTAAAAGATGAGAATGACCTTGACATTAAAAAGATGAGGATGACCTTGACATTTAAAAACTCCAGGAAGATTAGTGATCACCCCTTTGACAGACCGATGCTATCTGACCTTAACCGGCGCCCTACATCTCAAGTTAGTGATTCATTATCATCATCATCGCCATCATCATTATTATCGCCATCATCATCATCGTCATCATTTCTATTTTTAGATTTGGGGGCGCTCCGGCTGGGCCGGCTGGCACGGGCAAAACTGAAACTACCAAGGTTAAGTGAAAAGAACCTATAGTTATTTATAAAAAATTAGGAATTCCCATTCATACACACACATGCACACACACACATGCACACACACACACATACGTGAATAGGACTTAGCTAAAGCAATGGCCATCCAATGCGTAGTCTTCAACTGCTCTGACCAATTAGATTTTATGGCTATGGGCAAGTTTTTCAAGGGCTTAGCCAGGTACATTTTTTTACGATGATGACGATAATGATGATGATAGTGAGGAAGATGATGATGAAGATGGTGGTGATGACGACGAAGATGCTACGTGTTGATGATAAATTCGTTTCGGTTTTACAAAGACAGACGTTGTTTCGTTTTGTATATTATTTGTACGCCTGTATTTGTATGTCTGTATGTTTTTTTTATTTGTATGTTTGTATGTTAAGTATATTTGTTTGTTTGTTTTATATATACATGTATGTATGTATGTATGTATGTATGTATGTATGTATGTATGTATGTATGTATGTATGTATTTATGTATGGATGTATGTATGTATGTATGTATTAGTTAACTTTGTTTTGTTAGCTTGTATATTTGTGTTTAACCTTCATAATTTTATTTCAACTTTGGTTGTTCATTCGTTCATCCTTTATAAAAAAATTTTTTTAGACGCTTCATATTTTATTTTCTATGATTTTCGTTTGAAATTATTATCATTATTTATAGAAGTATTATTTATAATAGTAGTAGTAGTAGTAGTAGTAATAGTAGCAGTAGTATGGTAGTATTAGTATTATTAGTAGTAGTAGTAGTAGTACCAGCGGTAGCAGTAGTAGTAGTTGTGTTTTAGAGTAATAGTAGCAGTAGTAAAAGAAGCTGCGTTTCTAGCAGCTGTATTATTATTATTATTTTATTATTATTATTAAGTTCTGGAGCTTGGGCCTGCTTCGACGAATTCAATAGAATTGACGTTGAGGTTCTATCCGTTGTTGCTCAGCAAATAACAACAATACAAACTGCACAGCAACAAAAGGTTATTATTATTATTAATAATATTATTATTATTATTATTATTAATTATTATTATTATTAATTATTATTCTTATTATTTATTATTCTTATTTGTTATTATTGTTAGTTAGTTGGTTTTTCCTTTGTTTTTCTATAATTTTAATTAGTTAGCCAATGAGTTATAAGTGTGTATGTGAGTTGTTTTATTTATTCGTGATTGTTATAGTTGCAATTTTTGTTGACTTCGTTGACTTTTTTTTCGTTTACACACACACACGTGTGCGTGTGTACGTGTGTGTGTGTGTTTGTTTGTGTGTGTGCGTTTGTATGTGTGTTTGTTTGTGTGTGCGTGTGTGTGTGGGTGTGTGGGTATGTATTTGTATGTACGTATGTATGCACCCATAACAAGCCTTTACCGAATTAATGCACTTCAAATATGAAGAAATGGATTTTGGGTCTGTCTTGAAAGTTTAGATTCATCATCGTCGTCATCATCTTCACTCATTCAAAATTACGTCAGAGTTATTTTAGACGGTCTGAAGGCGTTAACGCCATACTCATCATCATCGTCGTCGTCATCATCACCACCATCATCATCATCATCAACATCATTTTCTTCATCATCGCCTGATAAAATGGCCGTGGTAAAATAATGTAGATATACATAAAAGTGTGTTTCTCACTTTTTATATTTTAACGCGACTCACGTGTGTTTTCTGTCTTTTATTGACATTTACTCATTCAATCATTCATTCAATCATTCATTCAATCATTCATTCAATCATTCATTCAATCATTCATTCATTCAATCATTCATTCAATCATTCATTCAATCATTCATTCAATCATTCATTCATTCAATCATTCATTCATTCATTCATTCATTCATTCATTCATTCAATCATTCATTCAATCATTCATTCATTCATTCATTCATTTAAGCTTTTATTCATTTATTAACTCACTCACTCGTTCCTTTAATTTGTCACATTTTCACTTTTTTTTCACTCAGAAAATAATCCGCCTGATAAATTGAGTCTCCACACGCGTATCCATGTATCATGATAGATTCACAATATACATATTCCAATAGAAGTACTCACATATGTATACACACACACACTCACATGCATACGCAAAAACAAACACCCATTCACATACACAGATAAACAAATACATACATACACATACACAGATAAACAAATACATACATACACAGATAAACAAATACATACATACACAGATAAAAATTAAAAAATACACGCACACTCACATACACGCACACACGCACACATACAGTTAGACTACTTTATGTTTGAGGGAGTGGAGATAAGTCTGCGGGCATCGTGCGCAATTTTCATCACGATGAATCCTGGATATGCCGGAAGGACTGAACTTCCGGATAACCTGAAAGCCCTCTTCCGACCGGTCGCCATGATGGTTCCGGATTATGCCCTAATTGCCGAAATATCTCTCTTCTCGTACGGATTTTCCGCGGCCAAGAGTTTAGCTAAGAAGATTGTTATAACGTTTAAGCTGTCTTCTGAACAACTGTCGTCTCAGGTTTCTGTGTGTGTGTCTGTCTGTCGGTTTGTATGTTTGTCTGTCTGTTTGTATGTCTGTCTGTCTGTTTGTATGTCTGTCTGTCTGTTTGTCCGTCTGTCTAAGTTTGAGTGAGTGAAAGAAAATTTGTAGAAAGAATAAATGAAGGAGTGAGTGATTTTGTGTAAATTCTGTCGTACCGATCAATGAATGGATGGATGGATGATTTAAAGAAAGAAGATAGCTGGATGGAACAAATGATTAGAAAAATGAATGAATGAACGAGCGAACAAACGACAAAAAAAAGAAAGAGTAAACGAATGAAAGAAAGTAGAAATAAACGAATCAATAAATAAATAAATATCTTTTTAAATGTTTTGCGTAGGACCACTACGACTTCGGCATGAGAGCCGTCAAGTCGGTCATCTCTGCGGCTGGAAACCTTAAAAGGCAAAATCCAGATATGAACGAGGTAGTGATGGTTATGATTGTAATGATGGTGACGACGACAATGATGATGATGATGACGTCTGTGATGTTTATGATGATGATGAAAGATGATGATGACGAATGTGATCACGGTTGCAGATGTACGTACACTTAGAAAGCTTTATTCGCTTGCAACAGTTCATTCATTCATTCATCACCATAATCATCATCACCATCATCATCACCACATAACGACGACCATCAGAATCATCATCACCATTTCATCGTCATCATCACCACCTCATCATCATCACCACCACCTCATCATCAACATCATCACCACAATCATCATCGTTATCAGGATCTCATAGCGCTGCGCGCCATCCGTGACGTCAACAATCCCAAGTTTCTCCTGGAAGACCTCACCCTCTTCAAGAGCATCGTGTCCGATCTCTTCCCTAGCATCGAGTAAGGATGACAACGGTGATGATGACGACGAAGATGATGAAGATGATGATAATAACATAATAATAATAATAATAATAATAATAATAATAATAATAATAATAATAATAATAATAATAATGATAATAATAATAATAATAATAATAATAATGGGAATTTATCTTCCATCAAATGCGTAAAATCAATAATTAATTAATTAATTAATAGAGACATAGTCATGATTAAAGAAAAATCATAATCATCATAGTCAGCCCTTCATTTAAAAAAAATAAGAAGTACAGCGATGATTAGATAGTTATGAAATAATAATAATAATAATGATAATAATAATAATGATAATGATAATATTTTCAAGAGAGCAGCCTATTGAATACGGGGTATTTCTCGAACGACTGAACGAAGTCTGTGTTAAGAAGGGTCTTGAACCTGTTAACGGTTATTATATTGATGATGATTATTATTATTATAATTATTATTAATTATTATTATTAATTATTATTATTATTTATTATTATTAATAATTATTATTATTATTATTTCATTCATTTATCTCACTCGTTCAGCTACTCGCACATGATTAATGATGATGATGACTGTAATAGTAACTTTTCTCATTCACTCAGATGATGATGATGATGACGACGACGATGATGATGATGATGATGATGGTGGCGATGAATGGCGTCATTTACTCGTTTATTTATCCATTCATTCACTCACTCATTCAATCATTCACTCACTCATTCAATCATTCACTCACTCATTCAATCATTCACTCACTCATTCACTCACTCATTCCTCACTCATTCAATCATTCACTCACTCATTCCTCACTCATTCAATCATTCACTCACTCATTCACTCACTCATTCCTCACTCATTTAATCATTCAATCATTCACTCACTCATTCCTCACTCATTCAATCATTTAATCATTCACTCACTCATTCATCCACTCATTCATTCATTCATTCCATCGTACAGGCTTCGTAAACAAGTGCATCCAGTTGTACGAGACGACGATCGTCAGGCACGGCTTGATGTTAGTCGGACCTACTGGATCTGGAAAAACTAAGGTGGTCTTTATGATGATGATGATGATGATCCTGGCAGTGGTGGTGGCGGCGATGATGGTGGTGATGATGAAGATGATGAAGATGATGATGCTATTGCTGCTGCTGCTGCATCTGTTGATGAGGATGTTGATAATGACGACGACGACTGTAATGGTAGAGATGAAATGATCTTGATATCTTTGCTGGAGATGAAATGATCTTGATATCTTTGCTGGAGATGAAATGATCCTGACATCTTTGATGACGACGACGACGATGGTAGTAATGACGCAAACGCCACCAACGCAGTGCTACGAAATTCTACAAGAAGCGCAGACGCAACTGAAAGGTATGACGTCACCGTCCGGATCACCCTTTCAGGCCACCCACGTTTACGTGGTGAATCCCAAGTCTATAAACATGGGGCAGTTGTACGGTGAGTTCAATCTCAACACGCACGAGTGGTGAGTGTTCTTATTATAACTATTATTATTATTTATCATTATTATTATCACTATTATTATTATTATTATCGTTATTATCATTATTATTATAATTATTTATTATTATTATTATTATTATCATTTATTATCATTATTATTATTATTATTATTACTATTTATTATTATCACTTATTATTATTCATTATTTATTTATTATTATTATTATTATTGCGAAGGACTGACGGCATAATAAGCACCCTGATGAGGAACGGAGTCGCCGCCACTGATAACGATAGAAGGTACTTGGATTGATTGATTGATGGATGGATGGATAGATAGATATACACACACGTGCACATACGCACACACACACGTACACACACACACACACATATACACACACGTACACATACACACACAAACATATACACACACGTACACATACACACACATACACATACACACGCATACACATACGCACACGCACACATACACACACGTACACACGCACACACACGTACGCAGGTGGTACATGTTTGACGGGCCTGTGGATGCAGTCTGGATTGAGAGCATGAACAGTGTTCTGGATGACAACAAAAAGTTATGCCTCACCAGTGGCGAGATCATCAAACTGACCGAAGTAGGTAATGATGGTAATGATGATGATGATGGTAATGGTGGTGATGATGATGATGGTGGTGGTGGTGGTGGTGGTGGTGATAATGAGGATTATGATGATAATAATGATGATGATGGTGATGATGATGAAAATAATAATAATAATAACAGAACATGACGATGATGTTTGAAGTTCAGGACCTTGCAGTGGCTTCGCCGGCCACGGTCAGCAGATGTGGTATGGTCTTTCTGGAGCCTGGCATTTTAGGTTCATTATTATTATTATTATTATTACTATTATTATTATTCACACACAC
>NW_008704170.1:2554545-2600097 GCF_000326865.2 Helobdella robusta | reverse complement strand
GAACTTTGACCTTGAACTTTGATATCAAACCCCTGAACTTCACCACAACGACCGACCGCACAGATCAAAAGAGAGTCCTTCTTAGAAGACATGTGCAACATCCTGAATTCAGGAAACGTCCCGAACATTTATTCGGAAGAGGAACTGGAGAATATTTATACAAAAGTTAAGCCGGCTGTCTTGGAGGCCAACCTGACGCCAACAAAGACCATCATGTTTTCCTACTATACGAAGCGTGTTAGGTCGAATTTGCATGTCGTTATCGCTATGAGGTAGCTTTATTGAATGTATATTTTTAATAATAAATAAATCATTCATCCTTTAAATAAATAAATAAAATAGATATATCATTCGATCGATCGATCCATCTGTCAGTCATTCGTTCATTCATTCGCTCATTCATTCATTCATTCATTCATCCATTCGTTCGTTCATTCATCTATTCATTCATTTATATGTTTGTTCATTCAGTCATTCATTTCTATATACATTTGATTAATTATTTATTTTTTCAAATTCAGTTTTCATTATTCATTAACTAATTCAATTACTCAATTACATATTTATACATTTATCAATGTTTTCACCTAATAATTCACTCAATTCCTAATTAATTCATTCATTTCTTTATTCACCATTCAATCAATCAACAAAATCATGTCTTCATTCACCAATCAATCAATTACTCAATCAATACATTCCTTCATTCACCATTCAATCAATCGTTCAATCAGTCAATAATTTCTTCATTCAATCAATTAATGCATTTCTTCATTCACCAATCATGCAATTACCAAGCCCCATGGGCGAGACCTTCAGGGCAAGGTTGCGTCAATTTCCGGCCCTCGTGAACAACTGCACGATCGACTGGTTCAACGAGTGGCCGCAAGACGCTCTGGAATCAGTGGCCAGGAGGTGTTTTGATGGGTTGGGGGTCTTGGCCGAAGAGGATGAAAACGTTAAAGATGGGCTGGTTAGTAGTGGTAGCGGTGCTGGTCTATAACATTGAATGAACGCTGAAACTGTTACTACAATTACTACTAATACAACGACGGCGGCTACTACTACTACTACTTCCAACAGATCACAATGTGTCAAATGATGCATTGCAGCACGGCACAGGCGTCGCTGAAGTTCAAGGCCAACCTGAACAGGTACAACTACGTGACCCCGGCCAGTTACCTTGACCTTTTGAAACTCTTCAAGACCCTCCTTCATATGAAAAAGACTGAATTGAGTACAGCTTTTAATAGGACGAGGATTGGCCTAGATAAGGTTCGATGGATGTTTTGTTTGTTCGTTTGTTCGTTTGTTCGTTCGTTCGTTTAGTCATCACCACCACCACTACCACCATCATCGTCATCATGAACAGCTGCTAACGACAGCCGATGAAGTAGCGATTCTACAGTTGGATCTGGAGCGGATGCAGCCGCTGCTAGATGAAGCTACGAGAGAGGCTGTCGAAACTGTCGAACAGATCACTGAGGACACGGTTGGATGAATGAGCGATGGCTGGATGGATGAATGAATGATTGAATGAAAGGAAGGATTGATCGATGAATGGACGAATAAACGAATGAATGAATAAGCGAACGAACTAAACAGCGTATGCATGAAAGAAGAAACAGCCTGATCGATTAATAAATAAATAAATGAATGAATGAAAGAATAACTTAATGAATTTAATAATATAAACATGAATTTTTACAAACTTTGAATCTGTCCCCAAGAAAATAGCGGAAGAGACAAAGGCGGTGGTGTTGATGGAAGAGACGGAGGCTGACATCAAAGCAAAAAGCACTCAGGCCATTGCTGACGATGCACAAAGAGATCTCAACGAGGCCCTGCCCGCTCTTGTTAGCTGCTGATTGGTCGATTGATTGATCGGTTGATTGGTTGGTCGATTGGTTAGTCGATTGGTTGATTGGTTGGTTGATTGATTGATTGACATTTATTGAAAGGACGCAGCGTTAGCCAGTTTGAAAACCCTAAACAAGAACGACATCGTAGAGGTGAGGGCCCTCCAACGGCCTCCTGACGGTGTTAAGATGGTCATTGAGGCCGTCTGCATTTTGAAAGGGGCTAAGCCTAAGAAGATTATGGACGAGAAGGTCTGCATTCAAGCAATTTTTGAGTCACTTGTCCATTAATCATTCATTCGTTTGTTTGTTCGCTCATTCGTCCGTTCGTTCGTTCGTTCATTTGTTCAGTCAGTTACTTATTTACTAACTCATTTGAGTGGAGTTCATTCATTTATCCGTACATTCAACCAAGCAGTACACTCGTTCATTCATTTATGCAAGCAAGTCAGTCATTCACTGAGCCAACCAGCTACAAGCCAGCCAACAACATTCGAACAATCAAAAAACGAACCAATCAACCAACAACAACAACATCCAACGAACGAACGAACGAACCAGGGTGGCAAACGAGATGACTTCTGGGACGTAGGCAAGAGTTTGCTGGTGGAGCCGCAGAAGTTCCTCGAAAGCCTCTTCAAGTTTGACAAAGACAACATCAGCGAGACCACCATCAAATCCATCCAGCCCTACATTGACAACGAAGCTTTCCAGCCAGCTGCCATCGCCAAGGTCCTTGCCCCTTGCCCCCTTGCCGCCTTGCTCCTTTGATTTTGTTTTTTTCTTAAATTTCTACGTTCTCACCGTTGTTATTGTGTTATTTATTAATTAAAATATCTTTTGACATTGTTTGTTCACAAGATAAGAACAAAATAGGCACACACACACACGCACACATACACACACGCGCGCACTCACACACACGCACATATACACAGGTATCGAAAGCATGTACATCAATCTGCCAATGGGTCCGTGCCATGCACAAATATCACTTCGTAGCTAAAGCCGTTGCGCCGAAACGCGAAGCACTACGCTTAGCTCAGGAAGATTTAGCTGAAACTCAAGCTAACTTGGCTCTGACTAAGAAAAAGTTGAAAAATGTGACTGACGGATTGAAAGTCTTGCAGGAGCGTTATGAAGAGTGCATTCAAAAGAAGGAGGAGCTAGATAGTAAGGCTAAGGAGTGCGAGGTCAAGCTGTTCAGAGCTGATAAGGTTCGCGTTGCTGCTGTTGTTGTTGTATTTGTTTTTGTTTGTTTGTTTGTATGTATGTTTGTTTGTTTGTTTGTTTGTTTGTTTGTTTGTTTGTTTGTTTGTTTGTTTGTTTGTTTGTTTGTTTGTTTGTTTGTTTGTTTGTTTGTTTGTTTGTTTGTTTGTTTGTTTGTTGATATGTTGGTGTTTGTGTGTTTGTGTTTGAAACATTTGTTGATTAAATAACAAAATTTTTAATAATTAAATTTCCACGTCGCCATCAAAATTGAACTAACCTCTCTCTTCCACATTCAACCGACCAATCAAATTCAAACCTATCGCACCCTGGCAGCTGATTGGCGGACTGGCAGACGAAAGAAATCGCTGGAACGAATCGATCAACAACATCGAGACCACTTTTAAAAATATCGTCGGTGACGTCATCGTCGCTAGTGGCTGCATCGCCTACCTGGGCGCGTTCACCGTACGAAAATTATTATTAATATATATTTTATTAATTATGAAAATAATTAAAATTACGGGGAAAATTACAGTTTTTAATTGTATTTAATAACAATAATAAAATTATTATTCTTAAATAAATTTTTAAAGAGAGAAAAATTTTTTTTATTCAGGGCGAATACAGACAAGAGCTTGTAAGTAGCTGGATTTTAAAACTGGCGGATCTTGAAATACCACACAACCAAGCTTCAGGTCAATTAACCAACCAATCAATCAACCAATCAATCAGTCAATCAATCAATCAACCAACCAATTAATTATAATTAATTATCTGACTAACCAATCTGTCTACCTATCCGTCCGCTGAAATCATTCATTCAAACCGCCCATCAAGTTGAATGAACTGATTGAAATTCAGGCCTCGTTGAAACGCTCGGCAATCAAATGCTCATAAGAAACTGGCAGATAGCCGGATTACCGAAAGACTCGCTAAGTATCGAAAATGGCGTCATTGTCCAGTATTCGAAGAGATGTCCGTTATTTATCGATCCTCAGGGTCAGGCTAACAAGTGGATAAAGAATTTGGTCAGTTGATTGGTTATTTGGTTGGCTGGTTGGCCGCCAGTCAGCTGGTCGGTTGGCCGGTTGGTTTTTTAATTTGAGGAGCTTTTTTTTGTATTTTCTGTATTTGAAGTTCGAATTTTAAATTTAAAAATTTTTTAAAGATTTTTAGTTTTTTATATTCACAGGAGAAAGAGAATTTGATCGAAGTCGTCAAACTGACCGACAAGGATTTCCAAAGAAATCTCGAAAACTCGATCCGATTCGGTAAACCGTGTCTGCTGGAAAATATCGGCGAAGAAATCGATCCGACTCTGGAACCGATACTACTTAAACAAGTCGGTCTCGATTGATTTGTCATGGTAATAATGATAACGGAGATGAATTTTTATAATAATAACTATAACACTGCTACCAATATTAATAATAATTAATAATAATTCAGTCAATCAATCTTTTATTCATCCAATCAATCATTCATTCATTCAGTCATTCATTCACTCAATCAACCATTCATTCAGTCGTCCAATCATTCAACCAGGTATTCAAACAAGATGGTACACTCGTGGTGAAGCTGGGTGACGCGTTGATACCCTTCCACAACGACTTCAAATTCTACCTGACCACCAAACTCCCAAACCCGCACTACTCAGCCGAGGTCTCCACCAAGGTCACCCTCGTTAACTTCACCCTTTCCCCAAGGTGGGTCCTCTGTTGGTGATAGCATGGCGCATATGATTGGCTTGTATGAATGTGAATGAATGCATCTCGTACATGCACGTCTGGTAAAATATCGTTTATAATTTGTGTTAATACGGAACATACATCACACACACACGTACAAACGCACGCACACGCACCACAGCGGTTTAGAAGGCCAGCTATTAGGGATGGTGGTAGCAGAAGAGAGGCCAGATCTAGAGGACGCAAAGAACCAATTGATCGTGAATAGCGCGAAAATGAGAGCCGAGCTAAACGAAATCGAAGATAAGATTCTGACGAGGTTGAGTTCCTCCGAAGGCAACCCAGTCGACGACCTTGACCTCATCATGACTCTGGAGGCCTCCAAATTGAAATCGGCAGACATAAAGGTCATTCCTTGTATGTTTTTTTTTGTCATGTGTGATAATTTTTTTGCCTTTCGTTCTCGTTGTAGCAGTCTTAATTGTCTAATTAGTCTATCACCAGTGAAAGTATATGTGAAACTAAAGTTTGCAAATTCTTAGGAATGTATCTAGATAAAAAATTTACATTTGTACCTCGCGTAAAAACTGTTGCTTCAAAGTTCGCCAGAGGCCTTGGCTTAATCAACAAATACAAATTTTATCTTCCCACTGGAAGTCGTACGTTACTGTGTGTGTAATGTATTGCGTCTGCCATACGTTAACTATTGTAATTTAGTTTGGGCTGTAATGTATAAATCCAAGACTGAAGCAATTTCTCAACTCATGGGAAGGGCTGTAAAAAGGCTCTCAGACAGCTACCTTCATTCAATGAATTCTAGAAATGTTTCGACGCGATCAAACCTCTCGTCTTCTCTTTCACGCGACAACATGCTCACCTTACGGAAATTTTCGTCTTCAAACATGCATTCGTTGATTACTTCAAATACAAAAAAGTCAGAGAAACACAACAACAAAACTGTCTTGTTTTAAAACCGGCAAAAAAGAGCAATTTATTTTTTCATCATATTAATAGTTGCTCGGGTCCCGACTTTGTACAAATTTAAAAAGATCTTGGAATTGTGCTTGTTCTAATGGGTTTTTTAAATTGTCATTAGCACTTTATTTATACATTAAAATGCTGAATTATTTGAATTTTATTTTTACAGTTTCACTGTACCCTTTCTGTTTAAAATTACTCACATTTAAATTAACTCTTCTGAAAAGTTGTCAGGCTCGATAAACCTTGCGTTTTATCTCAATTACCCGAGAAATTATTTCCAATTTATTTGGAATTGTTGTTGAATAAAAGATCATTTCATTTCGAAAACCAGGCGAAAGTAGTAGCGGCTGAGCAGACGGAACGCGACATTGACGACACGCGCAGCCAGTACACGCCAGTGGCAACGAACACTCAGATTTTGTTTTTCAGCGTCTCCAATTTGAACCTCATCGACCCGATGTACCAGTACTCACTGGGCTGGTTCATCAATATCTTCATCAACAGTATTCACAACGCTAGATCGTCCGGTGTGTGTGTGTGTTTGTGTGTCTGTGTATGTGTGTGTGTATGTTTGTGTATGTGTGTCCATCGTTGTCATTGATGTTTAGATTTTTTGTGCGTCTGAATGTATGTGTATGTGTGTGTACGTGTGTGTGTGTGTACGGTGTACGTATGTGTGTGTATACAACATCAACATCATAACCATCACAACGAACAACGACAACAACAACAACAATAGATCAAATAGCAAAGAGATGTGCCTCCATAAACGACTACTTCACTTACAATCTCTACTGTAACGTCTGCAGGAGCCTCTTCGAGAAGCACAAGCAGCTCTTTGCACTCCTACTCTCCATTCGAACCCTACAAAATGTCAACAAGATTGATGAAGTCAGTGGTGATGATGATGCTGATGTAACAATGGTGGTGATGATGATGATGATGATGATGTGATTAAATTCTGATGACAATACTCGTCACTCCTGCTAGGACGAATACAGATTCCTATTGGCTGGCAGTTCGTTGACGTCATCGAAAGATCTACCCAATCCCGCACCTGATTGGCTGTCGGATAGATCGTGGGCGGAAATTAGGAACCTGGCCTCCGTGAAAGCCTACAAGAATATCGTGGAATATTTTGTCGAAGATGCCAATCAATTTAAAGAGATGTTCCAACATGCTGAACCGCATAGGTAGCAGTAGTAGAAGAAGTAGCTATTGTAGCAGCAGCAGTAGTAGAAGTAGTAGCTGTTGTAGCAGCAGCAGTAGTAGTAGTAGTAGTAGTAGTAGTAGGGGTAGTAGCAGCAGCAGTAGCAGTAGTTGTACCGTATAATTTCTTGTTTTTACACTAACAGAACAGTGATGTACAGACGTGTTACCGCAAAGATAAACTCCTAAATAAACCTGACTTTCAGTTAATCGTTAACTATCAATCATCGCCATCACCATCATCATCATCATCATTGACGTCATTATGATCACCATCATTATCAGGATGACATTTCCGGAACCTTGGCAAAGCGAGACGACGGATTTCCAGAAGATCCTGTTAATCCGCTGCCTGCGTCCGGACAAACTGACGAACGCCATGCAGGATTTTGTGGTGAAAACTTTGGGTAAGCAGTTTGTTGAGCCCCAGACTGCAAATCTGGGGGTAGTTTTCAAGGATTCCTCCCCCGTTTGTCCGCTTATCTTCATCCTATCACAGGGTTCGGTTTGTTTGTTTGTTTGTTCGTTCGTCTTATTTTTTATAAAATTATTTATCCATCCATCAATTTATTCATTCATCTATTCATTTATTTATTTATCAATTCATTTATTTATTCATCTATTCATTCATTCATCTATTCATTCATTCATCTATTCATTCATTCATCCATTCATTCATTCATCCATCCGTCCATCTAGGGACTGACCCAGCAGTTGATTTGTACAAATTCGCAGAGGAGATGAAATTCTCAAAGAAACTCAGTTCCATATCGTTGGGTCAAGGACAGGTATGTGTGTGTGTGGGTGCGTGTGTGCGTGTGCGTGCGTCTGTGTGTGCGTGTGTCTAATTTTATATAAAAGTAACAATTTATAAACCGCTCACACTCACACAAGCATACGCAAATCCAAACTTTAAAAAAACTTTGATTATTACATAAGGTACTAAGACGCACGCGAATACATAAATACATACAAACACTCACACACACAAACACACACATACACACACACACACTTAAACACACACACACATAAACAAGGGGCCCATAGCGGAGCAGATGATGTTAGAAGCAATGGACCGCGGGTTTTGGGTCTTCTTTCAAAATTGCCACCTCGCTCCTAGCTGGATGCCATCTCTCGAGAAATTGATCAGCAACATTCGCATGGAAACTGTTAGTAATGGTGACGATGACAACGATGATGTTGTTGTTGTTGCTGCTGCTGTTGCTGCTGCTGTGGCTACTGTGGCCGCTGCCAATATTGATTAAAAATATCTAATTTTTTTCTCCGTTATCGACATGACCATTGTTACGGCCGCATCGCCACCATCACCATCTGGCCATCCAATCAAAATGAAGGTACACAAAGACTTCAGACTATGGCTGACCAGCATGCCAAGCCCTCAGTTTCCGGTTTTTATTCTCCAAAATGGCGCCAAAATGACGATGGAGCCCCCGAGGGGTATCAAGGCGAACCTTTTGAAAGCTTACAGCAACTTCAACGACGATTTCTTCAGGAAGATTGATGCTGAATACGTTTGTGTCGAGAGATTTTCAAATTTATATAAAAAAATTTATTTAATTAGTTTAAATCAATCAATCATTCAGTCAATTAACCAATCAAGCAATTAATCAACTAATTACTCAGTCAACTAACCAATCAATCAAATGACCAAACAGCCAACCAATCCATCCAACCAATCAAAGAAACAAACCAACCAATCCCAAATCAGGTACACAATTTTAAGCTCATCCTCTTCTCATTATGCCTCTTTCACGGCGTCATATTAGAGCGTAGAAAGTTCGGCGCCCTGGGGTTCAACATACCGTACGAGTTTACAGACGGCGATTTACGTATTTGTGTCAGCCAGTTAAAAATGTTCCTAGATGATTATTCCACTGTACCTTTCAAGGTATCCGTCGCTCTGTTTGTGAGAACGTTTTATGTGTCTGTGTCGATATACGTACGTATTTTTGGTATGGTGTGTGTGAGTGTGTGTGTGTTTTGTGTATGAGTGTGTATGTGTTTTGTGTATGATGTGTGTGTGTTTTGTGTATGATGTGTGTGTGTGTGTTTTGTGTATGATGTGTGTGTGTTTTGTGTATGATGTGTGTGTGTGTGTTTTGTGTATGATGTGTGTGTGTTTTGTGTGTGAGTGTGTGTGTGTGTTTTGTGTACGATGTGTGTGTGTTTTGTGTATGATGTGTGTGTGTTTTGTGTGTGTGTTTTGTGTATGATGTGTGTGTGTTTTTTGTATGATGTGTGTGTGTTTTGTGTATGATGTGTGTGTGTGTTTTGTGTAGGATGTGTGTGTGTTTTGTGTGATGTGTGTGTGTTTTGTGTATGATGTGTGTGTGTTTTGTGTTGCGTGTTCCTGTTTCGGTATGTTAGGTGTGTGTGTGTGTACTGCAATTGTGTATTTTTTTCAAATTAAATCATTTCGCGTGTACGTACGTCTGTAGATGGTAATTAACTAAACGATATATTGAGGTATCGAAATAAGCATTCGTGCGAAGTTTACCTGAAGATTTTTAGATTTGTCAGAAAAATTCCTCAAATGAACTTTGAACTACCATTGTAGGTCTTATCATACACGGCTGGGGAGATAAATTATGGCGGCCGTGTTACGGACGATTGGGATCGGCGGACGATGAAGAGCATTCTGTCGGATTTCTACACCAAGAGCGTTCTCGATTCGAACTATTCGTTTAGCGGTAATTACTCCCAAATCGATGCCGGATCCGATCAGAATGTGAGTCGGTTTATCGGTATTTGTTGTGTTGTTACTGTGCAGCGAGAATTATGTAATATTTAATTACTACAATAACAACATCTCAACGTGGTTAATAACGACATCATCGTCATCAGCGTCGTCCAACAAAAACATCATCATAATATAACAACAACATCAACAGGACTACATAACTTACATAAAATCACTACCCCTTAACGACCCCTCCGAAATCTTCGGCCTACACGAGAACGCTAACATCACATTCGCGCGAAACGAAGCTTACGAGCAGCTAGGAGCGCTACTTCTACTGCAGCCGAAAAGCTCGGCGGCTGGGGAATTTTCTAGAGAAAAGGTTTTTAGGCATGTTCTTTTGTGTCGGTGTTTGTTCGTTTTTAGTATTTTCATTATAATTATTAAATATTATTTTATTTTATTAATTATTAGATATTATAACTATTTTTATTATTATGATGATAATTATTATGTAATAAATATGATAAATAAATTATTATTATTATTATGATGATGATGATGACAAGGTCGTGAGTGAGGTTGCACAGTCCATACACAGTGTAGTACCCCAGGAGATTAACTTGAAGAACGTACTAGCCCTATACCCGGTACTCTACGAGCAATCAATGAATACCGTCCTCACACAGGAAATTGTCAGGTATGTGTGTGTGTGTGTGTGTGTGTACGTGTTTGTGTGTGTGTGTGTACGTGTTTGTGTACGTACGTGTTTGTGTACGTACGTGTGTGTGCGTGTGTAGATACCCGATACCCAGTTGGCCAACCGCAGGTACAACCAGCTCCTCTCGGTGATTCGATCGACCCTGTCTGACCTCTTTAAAGCCCTCAGCGGGCAGGTCATAATGTCACACGACCTTGAACTTATGTCCAACAGCCTCTTCAATAATCAGGTTCCAGAGAAATGGAGCAACAAGGTGAGATAGAGATGATTATATGATGATGGAGAGAGAGAGAGGAGAGAGAGAGAAAGAGAGTGAATGAATGAATGAAAAAAAGAGTGCAAAAGATTGTAAGAATGAAAGAGAGAAGGAATGATAGTAAAGAAAGAAAATAATTACATATCAGTGATAAACTAAATGATAGGCCCCAATACTTTTTTAAAGCCCTTAAAAATTCTCGCATTAAATTAATTAAATTCAATCATTCAATCAATCTACCAACCAATCAGCAAATCAATCAATTAATCAATCAACCAATTAAACAACTAATTAATCAGCCAACCAATCAACCAACCAATCAACCAACCAATCAACACAGGCCTATCCATCCTTGAAGCCATTATCCTCTTGGGTCACTGATCTTAGAGAAAGGATCGACTTCCTCAATAGCTGGATTGAAAGAGGGACACCAAATGTTCGGGTTTTTCCAACATCTTCTTCATCATCAACAGTATCATAATTAATATCATAATTTGTATCATAATTTGTATTATTAGTAGTATCATCGTTAGTATCATCGCCAGTATACTTATTATTATTAATATTATCTTCTTCTTCCTTTTCATCGTCATCCTCTTAATTATTTCTTTATCGTTATCATCTTTACCGGCGACGCAAAATCCTCGTCATCGTCATCACAATCATCAGTGACGTAATCGTCACCGCCAACGTCATCAGTGACGTCATCATCGCTATTTAGGTTTTTTGGATTTCCGGGTTTTTCTTCCCGCAAGCTTTCCTAACGGGAACTCTTCAAAATTTTGCCAGGCAGAACTTGATACCCATTGATACTATATCATTCGACTTTCAGGTTATCATGATGGTGTAGTAGTAGTAGTAGTAACAGTACTAGTAGTAGTAATACACCATCATTATCATCATCATCACTATATCAGGTGATGAAACAGCCGGCGGACAGCATACTGGAGCCACCGGAAAAGGGTTGTTACGTCACGGGGCTATTTCTAGAGGGGGCCCGTTGGGACATGAGGAGATTCCGGTTAATCTATTGAGTAATTAGTTGAATACCGTCACGATTACCGTAAACCGATATTGTAGATTATACCGAGACAGTATATCATATCGATACTGTAGATTATATCGAGACAGTATATCATATCGATACTGTAGATTATATCGAGACAGTATATCATATCGATACTGTAGATTATATCGAGACAGTATATCATATCGATACTGTAGATTATATCGAGACAGTATATCATATCGATACTGTAGATTATACCGAGACAGTATATCATATCGATACTGTAGATTATATCGAGACAGTATATCATATCGATACTGTAGATTATATCGAGACAGTATATCATATCGATACTGTAGATTATATCGAGACAGTATATCATATCGATACTGTAGATTATACCGAGACAGTATATTATACCGATACCAAAGATTATACCGAAACCGCTTATTATAATTAATAAATTAGACAATTATACTATATCAGTATCAATAAGGTACTTCACAAAATACCGATATATATAACGATGCCGTGTATAGCATCCGATATCTTATACCGATACCGACAGGTTAGAAGAATCGAATCTGAAAGAGTTGTACACGAAAATGCCGTGCCTGTGGTTGAAGCCGGTATCTTCTAGGAAACGACATTCAATTGGTCTGTATGAGTGCCCCGTCTATAAGACCCTTAAGAGAGCCGGTTGGTCGGTTTGTTGGTTGGTCGGTTGGTTGGTTGACTGGTTGGTTTGTTGGTTGGTTGGCTGGCTGGTTGGTTGGCTGGTTTCATTTCACAATCAAATATTAATAATGAATCAATTCACACAATCATTCAATCGATAAATCAATCACTAATAATCAGTCGCACAACCAATCAGTCAATCAATCAATCAAATCAACCAAGCAAATCATTCAACTAATCAAGTTACTCACCCAACCAACCAATCAAATCGTTCGACAAATCAATTCATTTGCCCAACCAATCGCGCGATTTCCAGGCGTTCTATCAACCACGGGGCACTCGACGAATTTCGTTTTTTCAGTGGAAATCCCCACCAACAAGCAACAAAAACACTGGATCAAAAGGGGCGTGGCTTTGTTATGTGCTCTGGACTATTAATAAACATGGGCGGAGTCATGAATGAATTATAAATAGTACTAATTGATAAGAATTTAATTGGTTAGGTGAATGTATTAGTTTGGATCGGTTGGTTAATGATGATTGAAAAAGTTATGAATAAATTAAAGTAGTACCAATTAATATTTATAAATATTAATTAATATTGATTGACGGCGGGCGGAGTTATAAATTAATTAGTGTTATTAACAAAGATTTATGTATATTAATTAGTTATGATTGACATTTTGACGTTAATGCGTGAATTTTGCTGTTGCTTTCACGAGTTATATAGATAGATAAGTAGATCTATTTATTTATAGAAATTTATTTTTAGTTAAATTTGGATTTTATTAATTAATTAATTTATTTATTTATTTACATGTCAAGTCGGTTATTTAATCTTATGTTAATTAAATTGAAATAAATTAGAAGCCGAAACAAAACAGAAACAAACGATCAGATAGATAGATAGATAGCAATAACAATATAATAGAAATTTTATCCTCATCAGCCTAGTCATCTAGATATTTTTCAACAACAACATTATCTACAACAACAACATCTACAACAACAACATCATCATCTACAACAACAACATCATCTACAACAACAACATCTACAACAACATCTACAACATCATCTACAACAACAACATCAACAACATCAACAACAACATTATCATCAACGCCGACATCATCATCTTCATTACTCTATTAATTTCACGTGCATTGTAACTAGAATGGCTTCCCACTGGTCTGGCCAGACAAAATTTGGGTAGTCATCTCTCAGCCAATCAGGTACATTGCTCACGTCACTTCCGGGTAAGAATAAACAAATGAATCTTTTTCCGGTTTCGATGTTTTTGCTGATGCTCTTCTTGACGCTATTTGTCGCTGCGGTCGCAACCGCGGTAGCAGATGATGATGATGATGATGTTGTTGTTGGTGATGCTTCTGTTTCGGGGGATTTATTTAAATTATTAATGTTGTTGTTGCTGCTGTTGTTGTTGTTGTTATTCAGTTTAGTCCCATTGGTTCGTTTGTACTCCTCTTTCATTAATCTGTAGACTAATTTGGAATGCAACTTTCCTTTGTTGTACGGGCATGCTGCTGCTGTTGCTGTTGTTTTGTTGTTTTTGTTGCTGTTGACGTTGTTATTGTTGTTGTTGAGTTTGTTGTTGTTGTTGTTGTTGTTGAGTTTGTTGTTGATGCTGCCGTCGTTGTTGTTGATAGTGTCATTCTTATTACTGTCTTAAATTCAGTGATTATTGTTAAAGTGTTATTATTAGCAGAAGTAATAGTAGTAGCAGCAGTGGTAGTAGAAGCAGTAGTAGTAGCAGTAGTAGTAATAGTATTATTATTAGTATTATTATTGTTGTTGTTCTAACCTGTCCTATTGAAACACGGGCATCTGATTCCTGGCCTCACTGTACTCTTGTAAGAGGTGGTTACTAAAACTATGACGTAGTCAACCTATTATTATTATTATTGTTATTATTATTTATTATTATTATTATTTATAATTTTTTATTATTCCTGTTATCATAAAGACGAGAACGATCATCCGTTGAATAGTAGTTAACGTAAAGCAATTTAAACTTAAACTCATCCTAAAATTAGCCAGTTACGCGCAGACACTCAAAAATACATGAAATAAATTTCATTTTATTCATTCACTTTTTTATTCATTCATTCATTTCTTTCATCCATTCGTTCATTTCATGAATTAATGCATCCACTTACGAAATTGAACCTTTCTTCGACCCATTTCCTCTGCTCGGCGTCACCTTTTCCAGCCAACAGACAATCCACCGACACGGCGATTTTATTCTTCTGTAGAAATTTACAAACTTTGACAACTTTCGCGATTTCATCGTTGTTGCGCGCGCAATGAGTGATGAACGCAGTTATCTGCACGGAGTTTCGCCGCAGTAAGGATTGCGGGATGAGGCTGTTGTAGCTGGCTACCGTTTTCGTTGTGGACGATGACGTCTGTGACGTTGACGATGGCACGCGGAATTGTTTTTTGACGTTGTTGCTGTTGTTGTTGCTGTTGTTGTTGTTGTTGATGCTGCTGCTTCGGGTTGTAGATGACGCTTTCTCTTGGTGCCTCTTATGCTCTACTAAGTTTAATCGATCGAGGTGAGTGTTGTTACAAATTATACTTTTGCGACAACTCAGTAGCTGCTGCTGCTGCTGTTGAGAGCTTACCCTGGATTTCATTGGATCCCAGTAACGATTATCCCTCCAGAGGCAGTGACTAATTGGGACGTGATCCGTCAAAATCGGCCAATCGTCTAGCGGGTCGGAGAAATAATTGACGCAACTACTACAATTCGTGAATCTCACGTTTGAAGGCATTTCGTCAGGAATTGAACTTAAGTTTAAATTATTTATCTGAAATAGGCGTTGTTGTGTGCTTGTAGAGTTGGACGAGTTAGGTCGATGAAATCGTCTTGAAGGTATGCTACTGCAGGCCGTGCAACATGAGTTAGTCATCTGCGACCAGCGATTGTCGTCGAAGTTGTCGTTACAATCGTTGCTTTCGGGGCGTTTTTCGTCTGATAAGATGAAGGTGTTGGTTGCTGTAGATTCGGAGTTTAACGTGTTCCTATTGTAACGACTGTCTCGTTTCGTTTGGACAAATGTCGATATGGAGTTCATAGATTGCCGCTCAGACGATATATCTGTGTGAGTTTATATGTATAAATCGAAATTGTTGCTATCTATGGTGGATAAAAAATATAAATTGGTAATTTCTTGTCTGAAATTTTTTTTAAATTAAAAGTTTTCATCCAGTCAAGAAATAAAAGAAAACCTTTGAGATAGACTTCAAGAATATCAATGCAAGCGACGTTGTTGATCAGTCTACAGGCGTCCAATATGTCGGAAACCTTCAAGTCTCCACAGAACTTCTCGAAAAAAACTAAAGTCGGACTGCCCATCTGAATCGGACTGTTCTGAGCTAAACTTTTGCACCACTTTCAAGAAATTATTGATCAAAATGAAACATTATCGTAATTTTAATAATAAATTTTTGATTACAGTGAGATCGTTGGTTTGTTGGGGTTTATATATGCACGCAGTAAGTGTTGATATAGTTACTATTAGCAAGAAATGACCAACTTACCCTACGTGTGAGGACGTTATGTCCTAATTTTTCTGCCAAATGTTCCCAATCTGACCCACCACTATCATCCAGGTGCATGGCTAACTTCTCCTTCCACAAGCCAGGAATAAATTTAAAATACAAATCCTCATTGCTAGTACTGTTTCTTTGATAATTGTATATAGTTGAATTTATAGACATTTTTCTAGGAATTTATAGGTTTAATTGCGAGATTCAATCATGAAGTTTGGGAAACTAACACATTGGTTTTCCCGATCTAGGAAGCGAAATATTTTAGGAAAATGTGTTCAAAAATCTCAATTTAGAAGTTCAATGATTTCAAATGTAAACAAAACAGTGAAAAAACTATTATTTCAATGTAATAAACTTTAATTTTTTATATAGTTATTCGAAAAATGGGAAATTTGATGATAGAAATTAGCTGGTTTCATTATCTACCCAATAGTTGTACGCTAGAAAAAATTTGGCCTGTACAGTCACGTGCCAAAAAGTTTTTTTTCTAATTGAAAACAAATAATTTAAGTGGTAAAATCCTAATTATTTAGTATAAAAATTTATTTTAGATTTCAATTTTTGTCAACATTTTTGAAATATTTTATAAAAATTAAATATTTAAAATATCTCCAGAGATTTGTTTTCTGAAGTTTTATAAAGTTCCGGTAGTAGAAATAGTTTTTTTTTGTTTTGTACATTAGTTTACTTGGCGAGAAAAACTAAGGTCGGTGATCTTTGATTAGTAATTCGCTTGGAATTTTTTAAATGTTTTAAACGTGAATCATAATTTAAATTTTAAAATTATTTGTTCTGGCAATTATTTTACTATTAAATTAGAAATGTAATTATAATAATATTTGATTAATTTATTTTATTATTATTTTATGATAAAATTTATTTTATAAAATTTTATGATAAAACTTTCATCTCTACTACGACTACCTCTTATTTGAAATTTAAAATTAGGGATTTTTATTTGATTTTATTTTTAATCAAATTTATTAATTCAATTTAATTTTTGCAGTGGTTTTTTCTATTGTTTTTCTTGTTTAATGTTCATCATCATCAGAAGAAGATAATTATTAGTTTTAAATAAATTATGGGGAAATTGTTATCAAAAATATTCGGGAATAAAGAGATGAGGATTCTTATGTTAGGTCTGGATGCAGCTGGAAAAACGAGTTAGTAAAAAAAATTCATTTTAAATTTGGAAATAAATAAAATAAAGAAATAAATTCTGTTTGGTTTTTATTTTATTTTAACAATTTCTAATTTTAAAAATTTTATTAAATGTAACTAATTTCTGCCTAATTTTATTCATTTTTCATGATTATCATTGAATATATAAATGAGAATTTTATTTTTTTCATATTTTTTGGCAGCCATTTTATACAAATTGAAGTTAGGCCAATCAGTGACCACCATCCCGACTGTCGGTTTCAACGTTGAAACAGTGAAATACAAAAATGTCAAATTTAACATTTGGGTTAGTGTACTTAAGTTTATAAGTTCCTAATTTGTTAGTGAAGATGGCTGACTGCTAGTTTGGTTGACTAATTATTTAGATAAACAGCTTACTTAGGTCATTTAATTAGATAATTAGTTAAATTTACTCAAAAAATGTTGACCTTTAACCTTTCCAATTAATTTATTAAAATTTTCTAATAAATTTCTGTTTAAAACATACATCTAATAAAACTCTGAAATTTTTATAAATAAGTTTTTATTTCTCAATTTAAATTTCATGAAAAAACTTTCCTAACTGAACATGTTTAGACTCTTTAATTGCTCTCTTTCTTCAAAAAACACATCTATCTCTAATTTTCCTAATCTCCTTTTCAAAAATAATTTATTCACAATTTTCCCTAATTCCTAATTTTTCCTGATCAGGACGTGGGGGGCCAGGACAAGATCCGCCCGCTGTGGCGACACTACTACACAGGCACCCAGGGTCTGATATATGTGGTGGACTGCGCTGACCGCGATCGAGTGGACGAGGCCAGGCAAGAACTCCACCGAATCATCAATGACCGTGAGATGCGTGAGGCCATTATATTAGTATTCGCTAACAAACAGGACCTTCCTGACGGTAATTATTTACTCTTTGGTTTTCTTCTTTCTTTCACTAATTATTATAGGATCTTTGGTTTTTTTCTCTCTCTAACTTTAAGATGGTGTTTGTGGCCGTTGTGTGTAGTTAAGTTTTACCTATTTCTTCTTCAATATCTCTATTTGAGTGAACTAGTCTCTTATATGCAGTTTTACAATTGCACTACATAGATGAGTTTCTAGTTTATCAGTTTTCTCTCTTCTTTTCTCTCTCCCTCTCTCTCTCTCTCTCTCTCTCTCTCTCTCTCTTCTTTCTGACTCTTTCAGTTTTACTTTCTTCATCTCTGAGTAGAGTTCGTTTAATTTGGATTAAATTTTTAACAATATAACTCAACAGTTCACTTCAGCAATTTCGTCATCCTGTCTGTAGTAATATTTCAAAAAAGATGTAATTTGAAAATTTTTAAATTAATTTAAATGTTAATATTAATACAATTCATGTTACATTTATTCATTTCATCATTCATTCATTTATTTTTCCATTCATTCATTTATTTGTTAATTCAATCAATCATTCATGCACCCATCAATTTATTCACTCATTCAATGTAATTCTAAACGACCCCTTATGCAGTTATCAATTCATTCAACAATTCATTCATAGTTCATTCACTAACTCATCCAACAGTTCATCCAACAATTCATCCAACAACTCATCCATTCATTAATTCATTCACGGATCAATTAACATCTACTTACTTCATTCACTGTAAATTGAAATATCCAACGCCAAACAATCCAGCCATGAAGCCGCACGAGATCCAGGAGAAGTTGGGACTAACTAGAATCCGGGATAGAAACTGGTACGTCCAGCCATCCTGTGCCACCACTGGTGATGGACTGTACGAGGGTCTGACCTGGTTGACCTCTAATATCAAGACATAACTCTTTTTTATTTCTTTTATTTATTTATCCATTTTTCTATTTATTCCTTTCATCTTTTCGTTTCTCTCATTCATTCATTCATTCATTCATTCATTCATTCATTTATTAGTTCTTTTGTTCATTCATTCGTTTTTCGATTTACTTGTTAATACATACACACATGCACACATATATGTATGTATACATTTATATATATATATATGTTATATATATGTATACATATATACACATATACATGCATGTATATGTATCAGTTATTATTATTGCTATTTTTATTTGTATAACCATTGAAACATTCACTTAACCATCTTGTGTTGTGTACATGCATTGATACATTTGTACATTCGTCTTCCTTAAGAATTTGTTGACAAAGTTTTTTCAGATAGTTTTTTATTCATAACCTTGACTTGGGCTTGTGTGTGTGTGTGTGTGTGTCACTCTGTAGTTGTTAATATTATATGTATGTGTATGTGTGTGTGTGTATATATATATATATATATATATATATATATATATATATATATATATATATATATATATATATATATATGGATGGTTTGTGTACTAGACTAAAAAATGATTTAACTAATAAACCAGCTAACACGCGTTATTAGTTGCATCTGCAAGATATTATTATTATTGATGTTATTGTTAACTATTATTTTTATTATTATTATTAATTATTGTTGTCGTCTTTTATAGTAAGAAAGGTTTTTTTTACACTGTATATATGAATCAGCACTATGTTAGAAATCTGTTAGAAAAAAAAATCATTCATTCATTCAAATTGTTTACTTTTCATTTCATCATTCATTCATTTGTTGAATTATTCAATCATAATTCACTGACACACCCATATATACACATATACATACATACATATGTACGTACTTACATATATACATGCATACATGTTTTATATACTTTTCTATTACAATGATGATTCCTTGCTAATTAATATTTGTTAGACCTCTGATTGACTGTTGATTCTTAATAGCAAAAGATAAAGATATATATATATATATATATATGTGTGTGTGTGTGTATATATATATATATATATATATATATATATATATATATAAGATCAGGTAGTATTGTATAGTATAGCTAAAAGTTTGTATATTTCTTTCATTTTTTTCATTTCGATCATTCGTTCTTTCTTTTCTTTATTAATTCTTTCATTATATCATTCATTCATTCATCTTGTCATTCATTCATCTTATCATTCATTCATCTTGTCATTCATTCATCTTGTCATTCATTCATCCTGTCATTCGTTCATTCATTTTTTCATTTACTCATTTTGTCATTCATTCAATCATTTATAATTCTTTCATATGTTGCCACTTAGATTCTAACACATGGCTATTGTTAATTCTTATCGACTTTCTTGGGTAGACGAAACTTATTAATATTATTCGTTATAATTATTATTTATTGTTATTGTTATTATTTTTATTATTAATATTATTAGTATTACTAATCATAAATTCCACTTCAGTTTTGTACAATACCTATGTACTATCATTCGAATACGTACATAGCTTTTCTCTTTTTGCTTCGTTAACTTTCTATATTATTACCATGATTCTTATTGGTAACGTTATTTTTATTATTGTTATTAATATTTTATTATTATTGGTAATATTATTATCATTATTATGAATAACACTACAACTATTACCACCAATTACGACGATGTTGGTGATGATGATGATGATAGTGACGAGGGTTTGTCATCATTATCATCATTCTTTTCGCCACATACATATATATATATATGTTGGTAATAGACCATAATTTTTACAATATTCTATAAATTCTACCGAATTTCTACATTCGGTAGAATTTATAGAATATTGTAAATATATATATATATATAACACATATCCATGCTCACATTGCTATATTATTAATCTGTAATGGTAGTAATGAATGAATAAAACAATAGACCATAGGATAGGCTTTGTTTTGTTTCTAGTCTACACACCAAACAACATTAAACTTGAGCACTACTTCAGTGGCGTCGCTTTAACTACTGCTGCAGTCGTATTGTTGCCTAGCCACTCCTAAATAGATAATTGTGGCTATGAGAAGCTGTGTTTCATTAAATTAGCGTCAATACGTTACTAATACACTGATGATATACTACTACTTTTGTCGCTACTTCTATTGCCACGGCTGGGATTGTTACTTCCAACTTACTTGGCAATAATTACTTGATACTTACCTATAAATGCTCTATCTTTAATACTATCCAATCTAGATCAATCAAATATTTGTCTAGATCTACAAATATGTCTTTTCAAGCCAACACACTGACACAATTATTTCGGTTTTTTTCAAAAGGGAGTTTATTAACATTAAAAAAAATCTATAATGAAATATTTGAATCATACATAATTATATATATTTATATAAATATACATATATAGAGAGATATAGAGATAAAAACAGACTGACATACGCACGCACGCACGCACACATAAATTTGTTAAGAATACAGTGCAGTGGTTCCTCCAACACAAATAGCCTAACTCTAAATAATGGTTGAGAGGTTAATTAGTCATTAAAACAGTTCATTCTTATGAAAATAACGATGAATAATTAGAATTATCTTAGAATTAGAATAATAATGATGATTAAAAACAATAGCATTGACATAATGATAACAATGTTACATCATCATCAGCCTCATTTCTACTATTCTTCCATGCAAACTTCAACTAGTAGTCATTCCTAAACCTTGGCCTACTGTTGTTGTTATTATTGTTATTATAATTTCTCTGATCTGTTGGATAGCTATTACTGGAGAATCTATAATTGTTGTTGTTGTAACCGGTATTGTTGTATCTATTGTTGTTGTTGTAGTAGTCGTATCCGGTACTGCTATATCTGTTGTTGTTGTTACCATCTCCGTTGTTATTATTATTGTTGTTATAACCACCTCTGTAGTTGTTGAAGCTATAGCCACCATTGTTGTTGTTGTTGTAGTATCCACCTCTATTGTTGTTGTTATCACGATAATTGTTGTTGTTGTTATAACCACCACCACGATAATTGTTGTTGTTATAACCACCGCCACGATAATTGTTGTTGTTGTTGTTATAACTACCTCTGGCGTCATTGTAGTTGTAGTTGAAGGCCTGATTAGGACTAGAATGATCGAGATTAGCTCTGATGTGTCTGTTGAGGACCTGACTATTGTTGTGTTGTGAGTAACCACTGTCCCTTGCAAATCCTGTCTGTGCTTGGAATCTCTGTCCTTGGAAGTTTCTGTTAAAGTCCTCAGGCTTCAAAACTGGTGGCGGTATTTTTGCTTTCGGTAGAAGGATTGACGGGAATGTGAACCCCTTCTCAAACTGAGGGTCCTGATATTTCACGCTGATGACCTGATTGCATGTCAAGTCCTCCATCTCTGGTAATGGTGATGGCACCACCTCTCCTGTCAGACAGACCTTGTCATCACCCCAGATAAGCCCAGCCACACCGTTGGTCATTGAGGGGTTTAAATTCTGTTTCTCATCATTAAGTGAGTGTTTATAGATGTAGTTCAGACAGTCAAACGACATGTGCAGCTTGTGAACGAACAGTCTGTCATTTCCTCTGGTGTTCCTGTACTTTTCATCATCGGTTAGGTCTGGGTAGACAGTTTCTAACACCCTCAACAGCCTCTTCTCGTCCACAAATGGCAACAGAGCCACACCTTGCCATGCAAACTTTTTACCGTTCAAATCAATTTTGAAATCTTCAGGGTAGAAATCGATGATTGGGGAAATCGGTTGATACATCAATACCTGCCACGTTGGCGGAAGGAATTGTTTGCTGGCAGCTGGAAACACACTCATCAGCTGCTCTAGTGGATTAAATGGTTTCGTGTTGTCTGGAAATGTTGTATCTAACGACCCAATGTTCTGAAAATCAGACGCAAACGGAGCATAGTGGTAGGGAAAGTACCAATCCCATGACGCACAACCCTGGTAGTAGTATTTGAGCACCCAGCACATCCCTAGAACGTATTCATTTGCAACTTTTATACGAAAATCAATATCATCAACATCGACTCCAAATTTGTTGATGTAGTATCTCTCCTTCCACCCATCTTCCCACAATCTGACATCATCCTTGGGTCCTTCTTCTTCTTCTTCTCCATCAGCCACCTCATCATATTTCCTCTTCACCTGACCAATAGCGCCATCAGGTCTGCTGAATGATGAATCTAGCCTCTGTTTCAAATTGTAGGCTGCAGATTGATTGGCAGAAAGATTGGGGCAACTGTAGTTTAGCGACTGTTGGTAACTTTGCTGTCTGTACTCTCTGATTGAATGACTCGTTGATGGCTGGGGTGTTAAATTGAGCCCAAGTTGTAAGGGAGCCAGTTCTCCTTCCAGGATTGACTTTGGAGCATAAGAGTCTGAACGTCGTTGTCGTTTTGCTTTATCCTGATTTCTTCTTTTAAATTCCAAATCAGTTTCTCGACGTTTTTTAAATATGGCATCCTCTACTTCCCCCAAATCTGTCAACATTAGCTGTACCCTTTCAAGGTTTACTATTCCACTGTTTGTTAAGTAGCCTCCTGTCTTGTAAACAACTTTTTTGTAGATGCCAATCAACCTATCAATGGCACCTTCCCTGATTTCTAGTGATGGCAGATGAGGAAGAAAATCATTGCCAACGAAGAAACACATAAGGACCCAATCATCTATGGCTCTCTCAACATCTTCTTTGAATGGCAGGTTGACCATTGTCAGTTCTCTGTACAGGTATTCTCTGAGTATATTCAACCTGATGAAAATGAACTCGACATCTGTTCCCACAAATTTTGGAATCTCATCAAACTCACCACTTTTAACTTTGGTGAGGCCCATGCATTCTTTCATCTGGTGCCCACTACCACCACAAATCTCACATGCCCTCTCTGCATTTGGTTTGAATTCTTCCCTGATGATTGTGAAGTTTGGTTCGTGAGTTGCTAGGCCCAACATTATCAAATCTGCATCTGCTCCGCACAAACAATGGTGGGTGTTGGGGTCGTGGTCTGACTGCGCTCGTTGTCTTCTGATGAAATCCATAATCTTATGCTCTCCTTCTCCAGGCGCATTTGCATCTGACAGAATGACCATCAACTGAGACCATCCCGGATCGTTGTTGATACGTAAGTGAATGTAGTATCTGAGACAATCAGCCAGTCTCGACATGAATGGAGTACCAGGTGTGATGCAGTTGCTGTCAAAATGTTCAGATGCTGGCTTGTCGGCGGGTACTTCTAATCCTTTCTCTCTCATCTCCTCTTTAACTTTTGCAATTTCCTCTCTGTTTTCACGAGAATCTTTGGAAGCTCTGAATCTTCTCGATCTCTGTTGGTTCATCTTGGCACGAGGAGCGACCCCGTCGATTGCCATGTACAACAACTTGCGGGGCCTCACGATGGCCATCAAGCGATCTATGTATTCAAAGATTAGTACCATCATCTCATCCTCATTTTTGGGAGCTGGCTTGTTTTCCGGATGGCAACACGGATGGATGATCCCATTCATATCTAAATAGAGATTATCAAACTCAACATTATTCGGATTCGGTTGAGTGATGTCAATAGGCACTTGGACGCCGTCAATTATTTTCTGTTTATCTTCTTTGGCATGGACCACAATCGATGAATACTTCCTACTCAGCCATCGAAAAAATGCTGGCACTCCCATTGTTTCGTTCGTTCGTTAATTCAAATTGTTTAGTTTGTCTTCTAAACCAAACTTCTGAATTTAGAGAATTTCACAATTGAGATGTAGAAGTCTAAAATAAAATACAAATGTTCGTTTGTTTGATTCGACAAACGAACAATTAGACAATATACGATACTATATAATTAATTCAATGACCAAATTTTCTAAATAAATAATTGAATTAATACCCACAAAATTAAAGTTAAATATTAGCGAGACAATGCAGAATATAAGGTTAACTAATCATCGCTCGCTCCATTATTTATAGATAGATAAAACAAAGTTACTAGATAAATATTTACAACCTCCAACAAATTTACAATAATTTTACAATCAATTTACAACCAATTTACAATTTATAATATTCTATGTTTATGCTTCTTGGTTATTCATCAAAAACAAAGTAACTATTTAGATAAATATTTACAATCTCCAATAAACTTAAAATTTACAATCATTTTACAATCAATTTACATCAAATTTAAAGTATTCTAAAAATTTTTGCTTCTTTGTTTTTCATCAAAGTTATAGAGATTTGAAAGAGAATTCATAGTAATCTAGTGTAGTATAGTGAGTCTCAATACCTTCAACAAGTCACTGTATTTTACCGGACAAAAAGCGATTTTTATATTCAAAGTAACAAAAATAATTTTAAAATACATAATTTAATTACATTGTTTTAAACTTAATAAATCAAGTAAATAGTTCATATAGCTTGTTCGTTAAAGCCCATGTAATTTCATAAGTATGCCAATGAAGTCAATTAGTCCGACCCGCTTTAAAACTATAATATTTACGTGTAAAAGTGAGTGCAAAAGTGGAATAAAATTTTAACAAAATTGCAATTTTTTTACACCAAAATCGCCATTTACCTCACTAATTTTGTATTTCTCACAAATTAGAAATTATGGATCCAACGTCAAACCTTAGCTTTATTGAAGAAAAGGCGTGTTATTATTTTTTAAACATTTTTTAAATCATTTGGGCATTATTTTTTGATTGGATTCTAATTAAAAAACTAAATTTAAAAATTAACTCTAAATAGAAATATCGTTCGATTATTAATAAACAAAATTAAATAAATTATAATTATTACAATAATTAAATATAACTTTCTTCCACAATCATTTTTTATTTTTGTAGATCAAATCATTAGAGTTAATATCTGATTTCCAATGCATATTCCTTGGTGTTGATTCAGATGGAGGAAAGTATGTGTTGGGGTCAAAATTAGGGAAAGACTATTTTGAAAGACATGTTACTTTACTAGATGTCTTCTATGAATACTGCTGTCAGTCATTTTAAAATTTGAAATTTATGATTAATAATGAAATAAAAAGGGAATGTACATACTGCTATTACTACTAATACTGCTTCTTTCTTCTACTACTACCACTGCTACTACTACTACCAGTTACTACTACAGTTATAGCTACTACTGCTTTTAATTTTAATATGCTATAGTCATAGTATAATAACAAAATGATGATAAAATTATAACATTAAATATTGTTAATGAATAATAATACCAAAATAATAATTATATATTATTATATATTATATAAAAATTATTATCGTTATAATTAGATGAAAATTTGTTGAAAGACTCTAAAATGATTCAAGTTTATTGCAATAAGCCAACAGAAGATGAGGAAGCATTATTGCTCAACCTTGAAGCTACTAGCCATGTATGCAATGAAAATTTTGTTATTCTGTTAATCAAACTCTTTTAGATGCTTCATTACTTTTTAATATTAGTAGTTCTATAATTATTATTATTAGTAGTAGTAGTAGCGACAGTAATAGTAGTAGTGTAGCAGAAGTAGTAGTTGTAGTAGTAGTAGTGGTAGTTGTAAAAGTATTAATAATTCTAATAGTAATAGTATTATTTTTAGTAATACTTCTATTTTTCCCAATAGGAATCCATTAATGTAGCAGCTGATGATGATCAAGATGATGTTAATGATGACGACGATGACGGCGTGCCTAATCCACCATCACATGAGTCTAATGTTTGTGATGAAAATGATGAGGGGGAGGAGGAAGAGAACCACGACGACGACGGTGGTGGTGGTAATAATGATGATGGATCGAAATTTCCGGAATTTTCATCCGGTGGGGGGAACATCTTAAATGGTGAAGTGCTCTCATCTGCTGGAGATGATGAAGGTGATGATGCCAACAAGAATAATAAAGATAATAATACCACCACTACTACTACTACTACTAATAATAATATTATTATTAATATTAATAATAAGAATTATTATGATGATGATGGTAAGAAAGAATACTTGAAAAATTTACACACCTCACTAAAGACCTCAAAATCAGTGTACTTGTGTAAATGGTGTAACTTGACATTCGAAACCGAAGATGAAAAACAAACCCACCTGAAGGAACACCTCAGTAATGGCTTTCAGTGCAGCAAATGTGAGGCCTCATTTAAGACATGGTCTACCTTGAAAAATCATCTATCTTCAGTGCACGCCCTATTGACGCCGTTTCAATGTCACAGATGCGAGAATTCGTTTAAAAGCGCATTGCTACTGCACAAGCACGTTTTAAAATCGCATACCGACGAATTACAATTCAATAACGACGTATTCCGACTCGATACCGACGGTTATTTGAGCGGCAAATCGGTTCAAAATAGTGTTTTGTGTTCGTTTTGTGGTAGGTGTTTCGATTCGGAAAAAGAGTTACAGAGACACGCGAATTTGATGCATCGCTGTCAAAATAAATCACAGTTGTTGATGGTTTGTAATTATTGCGAGAGGGGTTTTAAAAATCGTTCGAATCTCAATAAGCACATAAAGGGCGTGCATCTTAAAGATGACGTTGCTCTTAAACTTGAAGTAAATTCACGATGTCATAATGGGAGTAATAATAAGAGAATTTGTGTTGTTAACAACCGCAATAATAACATTAAGAGTGATGCTGACGTTGCTAACAATGATCATATTACGAATGACGTCATCAGCGTCGGTAGCGGCAACCACATAAACGATCGCTTTCGCAATCGACTGCCTGATAGTACCTTCAGCTCAAATCCTCCGAAGCTTGACTTCCTTCAGGAGCACATGTCATGCAAGCACGAACTTTCCAGCGATTTATTAGATGACAGTGAACTTAACCTTCTTGACGATTTGCCCCACAAAGATATTGTGACGTCACTTTTAAACGCTGAAGTTGATGACGTCAGTTTTAGAGAGGCTCGGGACACCGCCACAACATACGATCCAGACGACGGCGAAGAGAATCACGGCAACGCCAGACGATCGTCTGTTTCAATTTTTGAGAAAAAGTCCTCGAAAGGTTGCTGCAACCTGTGCCACGTCTGCGGGAAGAACTTCTCGCAGCCACACTACCTCCGGCAGCACCTCATCTGTCACAAGGAACGTCGCCCCTACCGCTGCACCGACTGCGGCAAACTCTTCAAACGCCGATCGACCCTACGCGAGCACGAAGCCATCCACATGGATAGGAAGCGTTACAAGTGCCCCGTATGCAGTAGGCAGTTCAAATTCGCCTCCGTGCTGCGACAACACAGGGCCGTCCACACGCGAGAACGTCCGTACTTCTGTGGCGTTTGTAAGAAGAGTTTCAAACAACTGTCCGGTCTGCGCAAACACTCTTGCACTGCTACGACGAGTGTCAAGTCGGTAGTGGATCGGGGTTCGACCCACAAAGAAAACGTGCCTGCTATAGAGGTGGGCCCTGGACAGCAGCCCAGGCGAGTCATGAAGGAGAATGACCCTTCCAAACCCTTTGCTTGCCCTGTTAATACCATTTTTGTTTTTTTTTTAACTTTTTTCATTAACAATAATTATTTCATATTTTTTATTAGCGAAACGCGTTTTAGCTACCAGGTATAATTTTTTCTCGGTTTGTTCCTCAGGTGTGTCCAAAACGATTCAACCTCCAGAAAGCATTGAAGAAGCACTCCCGCGTCCACAGCGACCTTCGACCCTACGTCTGTGAAGTTTGTTCCAAGTCCTTCAAACACCCCTCCTCCCTCCGCCAGCACAGGGCAGTCCACAGCGAGGACCGACCCCACAAATGTTCCTGCTGCTCCAAAAGTTTCAAAAGTTTAACCAGCCTGAAGGAGCACATGGATAAAAATAAGTACAAGTGCGTCTTGATTGCATTTGTCATTTTCATTGTTTGTCGCTGTAGTTATATTATTATTATTATTATTATTATTACGTAGTAAATTCGAGAATGGTTGTAGTGATCGATTGTACGTGAATCCGATTGTACATCAATCTAGTTGTACATGAATCTGGCTGTACATGAATCTGGTTGTACACTTGCTCCAGATGTACAGGTTGTGGAAAGGAGTACATGCACAGAAAAAGCCTGAAAGTGCATATGAACACTTGCACGCTACTGCCGCCACCACAGCAGCAACAACTGCAACTACAACTTCCTCTTCCTCAACAGAAACAACTAACAACAACACCAACAGTTGTTGAGCAACCAAAACAACAACATCAGCAACAACTTTATTCAGCCAACAACAACAACAATGTTTTGTTAAATTTGACAGATTTTAGCAAAAATATTCAACAACAAATTGATCCGAATCTTTATTCAACTTTCATCATTTGCCAACAACAACCACAACAACAACTAACTCCTGTATTACAACAGCAGCCGAAACAAATCATTCAGCAGCAACAACAGCATCAACAACAACAGTTCACTACAGTAACGTTACCGCAAACAATATTTTTTCAAAATTGCAAACAACAACTAGACAACAACATCACCAATAACATCAACAACAACAACAGCTTAAGTAGCACCAACAACATCACAGATAGCACTATTAACACATTACCATTAGACATTTCGTTTTCCAACAACAACAACACATTAAACAACAACGTTTTAGATTGTGTATTGCAGTTAAACGACAACACACAACAACAACAACAGCATTGGATTCTAAACATCAACAACAACAACATCATTAACAACAATATCAACATAAGCAATAAAAACATCAACATAGACAACATCAACAACAACAACAACATAATTAACAACAATATCAACATAAGCAATAAAAACATCAACATAGACAACATCAACAACAACAGCAACAACAGTTCTTTGTGTCAAATACATCTACATGACCAACAATTACATCAACTCTTACAGCAGCCGTTCATGTAATGTAATGTAGTGTTAATTAACTTATGAATTAGTTAAATTTTTTGCGTTCGTTCATTTGTTCGTTCGTTCGTTCGTCCAATCATTCATTCATTGTTTCTTTCATTTCCTTCGTTTGTTCGTTCGTTTTTTTTTTTATAAAAATATCAATCTTAGTTTAAAAATGTAATGATGTCTTTTAAGTAAGAAAAGATTGCTAAAATATAAAGGTAGATGAATACACAAGCATGTATACATAAATACGTACACATAAAGATACATTAATACAAACGTACATACATACATACAAAGAAACAAACATACATACATACAAAGAAACATACATGTATTGGGTACATAAACGTATAGAAACATAATATAAAATTCGTATATATAGATATATATGTTATGTATTTTCTATGCCTGTATGTATGTGTGCGTGTGTAATGTGTGTGTATCCATGTATGTTTAACATGCATGTTTCGCTCTGGTGTATTTTTATGTGTTTGGTAACTCGATGAATAAATTAACGATCGAGTGAACGACAGAATGAATGAATTGATTGTTGGATAGACTGATAGAAGAATGGTTGAATGAATGAATGAATAAAAATGGACAAATGTATAAGTTGATGAATGAATGAAGTAAAAAGTACAGCCCAAGTTATTGCGGTAGTAGTAATAATAATAACAACCGTAGTGGTAACAGCTATAGTCGCCGTAGTGGTAGCTGCAGAAGCAGTTGTAGTATATATATATAAATACTTTTATTATTATTGTAGTTGACAAATTGTTGCGATGTGCAGACCTCTCGGCTCGAGGTGAACATGAAGGATAAGGATGCAAGAGTGGTTCGATCATTAATATTATTAATCCATAATTTTTACTATTGAGTTAATTATTCAATTAAGTTAATTATTCTTGAATAATTAACGATCTTTGTCAGTGCTTACAGTATTATTACTATAATTATTATCGCGTATTAAGGTGTTTGTCAGGGTGATTTTTAAGAAAATTGGTGAGATTGATACGGCCAAAGAATGTTTTTCGGCAGAAGTTGTCATCCAGTCAAAATGGAGGGAGCCGCTTCTCGATGGTTTCAATCAAAAGGTTTCTAAATGGTTCTTAAAATTTGAATTAGTATTTTCTGTTACTACTATTGCTGATGATAATACTACTACTACTGCTGCTGTTATCTACATACTGCTACTACCTCTACTACAATTATTATTACTACTTACAACATTGTAACAGTTTCAAGACGTATATTTTTCTACTCAAAAGTCATCAAATTAGCACGCCAAAACGTAGAAATCTTGATATAAAATAGATTCTAAATGCTAAAAACAACTTTTATAAGCAAAAAACTTCTCCTCTAGGACTTGAAAAATCTTCCATTGGACGGTTACTGGGGCCCGAGACTAATAATTAGTAACATACTGAGCGAAAGTAAAGACGTTGTCTCCAGTATTGTAAAAATTTCAGAGCGAAACTCGAACGCCTACATCCTAAATCAGAGAAGGTTGAAAGGTGTATTTTTAGAGAATCTGGAACTTCAGGAATTTCCATTTGACGTTCAGGTTTCTATTTTTAGCTACTGATTATAATTATTTATGCTAATTAACGATAAATATTTAGTTTAATTATTCCGCCCAGGACATAACCTTAACGATAACGACAGACTTGTCAGAGAAGGACGTTGAATTAGTCGTAGACCCGAGTGAACGTTCTATAGTCGATGTTCGCTCGTTCGTCGACGAACAGGAGTGGAAACTGCAAACGGAAGTGAGAACGGAAGTAGGTCTGCTTGGTGACGTCATTGTGGGGAAGCATTCTATTGGCCGTCAGCATCCGTTCATCCATTTTAAGTGCTCCGCCGAGAGGAGATATCAGTTTTTCATCTGGAATATTATTGTTGTTATGGTTAGTATTGCTCGGATAACATAATAACAACAATAATAATACACTACTACTGCTACTGCTGCTACTTCTACTACTGCTATTTACTGTTATTAATATTATTAATAATAAGAAGAATGACAATAGTTAGAATGATTATTATTGTTATTATTGACAGCTTTTCATAAGCTTGATGTCATTTACGATCTTCTCAGTCGATTACAAGCTACCACAAAATCGCATCCAACTTCATCCTGTTGCTGACGACGATTGCCTTCAAAACTAACATCAGCAATTCATTGCCTAGGATTTCATATCTGACGTATATGGTTTGTTCGTTCGTTCGTTCGTTTGTTTGTTTGTTCGTACGTGCGTGCGTTCGTTCATTCGTTTGTCTGTTTGCTAGTAGTGTGTTTGTTGTCAACGTGGTTTGCTATGCAATGTATCTATATATGTACTATTTTTTAATGTTGTTGCACACTCAAAAACCTCTGGGTAACTTCACAGAGTAACTTCACAGACACACACACGTACACACACACAAGGACTTGTACATTTTGGGATCTTGGGTTATTCAATGTTTGATGTGTGCCTGGCATGCTATAGTTGGAAACCTACTTGTGGCCAACGACGCAACTTTTTGGACCGATAAAGTCGTTCTGATCGCTTTCGGCGTACTTTATATTGTCTTCTTGACACTCTACATCCTCGCCATGGCTTATAAGGTTAGGATTGGGATCGTGATTGTGATGACGACGACGACGATGATGATAATGTGATGATGATGATGATGATGATGATGATTATGATGATGTATCGTATAAGTATCGTATCGTATCGTATCGTATCGTAAAGTGACAATAATTATTAAATAACTATAGATAAAGTCGCGCAAGAGACGGATCGCGAACGATAAATCGATTACCCATCTATAACTGTAATAACCTTTGATACTAATAATAATAATTACAACAACAATAACAATAATAATAATTATCATAATCATGATAATGACGTAATAATGTCCTCATCATCATCAATTACGTCATCGTCGCCATCATCACTTTCTGGATACAATGTCGAGAAATTCGTTATCTGGATTGGGTACAATGTGGCTACGATGTACCAATTGCTCCAGATTTCCGGCATCCAATAGGAATGGAGTTAATGGGGTCATCGACCTAGATTCTGTATTCATACTTCTCGGTCTTCTTTGTCTGCCATTGGTCCGTCTCGGCCGGCCAGCGCTTGATGATTGGTTGATTTGAAATTCGTCTCGACCAATGGGATTCGTTTGTGTTGATGATGAAGACGATGATGAGGATGGTGAGAATGGCTGTTGTTGTTGTTGCTGGGATGATGATGATAATGATGATGGCTGAATGATGATCGGTGATTGGTAGACTACTATCAATGGCAGCTCATTGTTGTTGTTTGTGTTGTTGCTGTTGTTGCTGTTGTTGTTGCTGTTGTTGCTGTTGATGTTGTTGTTGTTGCTGCTGCTACTGCTGGTTAAGACAACAGTTGTTGTTGTTGAAAGAGTTGTTGATGACGTTGGCTGTTGTTGCTGTTGCTGCTGTTGGTACTGTCTCGCATTTTTTAAAGTGCTGTACTCTTCTAGAAGTAATAAAATTTAAATAAACCGTATAAACAAATTTTTCATATTATTATAAATTACAATGAAGAACAACAACAACAAAAATAACAAGAACAATAAACAAAAACAGCAATAATAATAATAACAACCACAAAAACCTGAGATGATGACGAAAGCAGCTCCCCAGAGTAGGCTCCAGATCCAGCCAATCAGAAGGAAGGGCGTGGTCAAGAATTGTAGGCAGGCGACGCGCACGTTCACGCAGACGACGATGTTTCTAGAAACCTTTGGTCTGCATCGTGATATCGATAGATGGCAGACGAGAGAGAGAGCCGAGACAAATGTTCCTGTTACATATAGTGAATGTTTATAAAATATTAGCTAACTAAGGATTGGTTCATTGGTTGATTCATTTATTCGTTTGTTTATTTGTTCATTCTTTCATTTAGTGAAACATTTAGCTTTCATAACAATGTGTAATTTAGGCGCAACCCGGGGCATCCAGCTTACCGAAACCAGGACAGAGAATATTGCATATAAGGCACATAACGGCCAGAGATATATGCATAGCTGGTATTGCTCTTTTGAAGCTAAGTGTAGCTGCTGTAGTTGCTGTTTCAGCTGGTGTTGCTGCTGCTGCTGATAATGATGATGGCGACGTTTCGTTCACCGATTTAGCGTTGCCTGCATAAAAGTTTCATGTCTTTGTTGATGTATATTGAATTTTAATATAGAGAGGTTGATGATAGAATTCATTCATTCAAGTGCTCTTTCTCAACCATATATTAATGCTGTTCATTCATTCTTTTTTCATTCATTTGTTCATCAATTCATTCATTTATTTTTCATTTGTTCATTCATTCATACAATCATTCAAACATATTTTCATTCCTTCATTCATTTGTCTCACACTCGATCGATCTACTAACCCTTTTCCGTCGTATACCCTGGCATAACGGGCCTCCAGATAAAAGGTGAAGGGGCCCTAGATGACCCCGAGAAATTAAATGACCCGGTCAAGTTAATCGAACTAGTTAGGTTAAATGAACTACTTAAGTTAGGTGGAGAAATTAAACTAGAAAATTTGGAACCCTTTGGTGATTCTATGGTTATTTGTGGTCCGGCCGGCTTTTCTGATTCAGTTTTATTATTTTCATTCTGAATCGACTTAGTAAATTTATCTGAATTAATTTTATTATCTTCGCTCTTTGTTCTCGGTGAGTTGGTTGATGTTAGCGATTCAGTTGAATTAGTAAAGGTTTGAGAAAGTGATGATGTTGTTGAAGTTGGGTGTGGTTGTTTTTTATCAGCGCTGTCGTTGTTGTTGTTGTTGTTTACGTTACACTGACTTTTTATTTGGTGTAAATGCTGCTGTTTTTGATGTTGTTGACGTTGTGGTTGTAGTTGCTGTTGTGGTTGTTGATTTTTGAAACGAGAACTATGCATTAATTTATCTAAGTAGCTTGGTGATGATGTCGGTGATGACGTTTCTGTGGTGGTGGTAGTATTAGTAGTGATGACCCCTAAAGATGGAGATTCAGCGTATGAGGATGGTGATAACGACGAAATTAAGGTCGTTGACGCTGGTGATGACGTAGCTGCCATTTTAGCCTCAACTCCAAACAAAGTTGACCCTAAATCTTGAGTTTTTATCAAATTTTTTCATTCATAAGCATTATAAAGTTACGCGTTAACGGGAAAATGAAAAATAAGGATAGGCTGCCAAGAGAATACCACAAAACCTCATCTATTATTCATTAAAATCCATAAAATGTCTGTGTGAGTGTGTATGTATGTGTGTGTGTGTGTATGTGTGTGTGTGTGTGTGTGTGTGCGCGCGTCTGTGTATTAGTAGATGACGGTATTACTTAACGAACAATTGGTAGCATTACAACTATAATACCTCTACCTATATGCGCCTTCAAAATCCAGACTTATCCATTTTTAGCTACACATTATCTTATCTATAATATTAATTTTAAAAGATCATTGTATTCTAGATTAGTATTAATATAAAGTTGGTAGTTTTGCACATTTTAAATGCTTTTTATGTACTCCAAATACGGTAATAAATCGCGGATAAGACCTTTTTAAATCACTATTGCATAGTTAGGCTATGCTTAACCTTCATAGACCAGTAATATTTTAAGTTCAATTTTAGTATCAAACCGTGATGGCGGTAGTAATTTTTGTTTTAAAGTTTAGTAGATTTAATATATTTCGTAAACTTTGTTCGTTTAGAACGATTTTATATTAAAGTTTATAGTTAGTATTACAATTTTAGATTGTTAATGATTTGTGTTACTTAGTCATTGGTGTATTAATAGTTCAGTCAATCAGTGTCAATCACATCATATCACATCACAAGATCAATAAATTTTTTTAAATAATTTTTTAAAATACTGAATTCAATTAAACTGTTCATCTCAAAATAGTATTTTACATAAAACTTGACGTGTATTTCATTATTTATTAATGTTATTTTGAAATTTATTTTTCATTATTAAATGACAGATCAACAACGTGAAATTGAAATGGAGGCATTGCTTTTGAAATATTACAGGAAAGTTTTCATTCTAGAAACCTTTATTAAGACAGTTATAGTTAAAGTTAACAACAGTATCATTAATTTAAATAATAATCCTAACTCACGAAACAGTGGAGATAATTTGGATTTTGTTGAATTTTTACGAACAACTTTGATAGCAACCAACCCTGATGCCTCACCCATCAGCTCTTTCAAAAACACTGGCAATCATTTCTCAATGAAATGCTTATTAGATAGAGTAATTAGAAAAAAATTAAATAAAGCTTCCCAGAGTTATGTAAATATCCTAACGAGCGGTCAACTCAAAGACGGAAACATCTTTCTCAAAGCACATCTGCAAGAAGCTTTGGAATCTGGTTTCATCAGAAATAACAACATCGGTAACTTTTTAGACAAAAAATGGGATGTTCTTCTGAGTACGATTGGAGATGAGGCTATGCTGTACATTCTTGAAAACTGTTCTATTTTTATTTCTCTCGGTCACCTCTGCTACTTGCAAATTTCTGGGGCTCCAATCACTGACCTACCCATTATTAATGACTCACGAACTAAAAGTTATGATAGAGATGTGACAAAAAGTTGCATAAGGAAACTTCGAGTTAAGAAAAAACACAAACCTACAAAAAAATCAGACAATGGTTTTACAAAAATTGTAAATGCAAAGTCAACATCAACTAGATATGGAGCATTGAAAAGATCTGTTGATGTTACTGATGCAGTTGAACCAGCAAAGAAGAAAGCCAGATGTGAGGAAAGAAGCGAAGTGAATGATGGTGTGGTAAATGTTGATGACAGCCTGTTCAGCTCATCTGGTGATAACAACTTCAACGCCAGCAACACCAAAAACGGCAGTGGTATGATTGATGATGAAGTAAATGCTCCTGCTGATGATTCAAGTTTATTCGCATCAGACAACGCCAACAAATCTCAAATCGACAACAACTTAAACGCAGCAAGTGATCAAAATGTTAAAAAACGACGTAGGAAGAGAAGAAAGAAAAAAAATTCTTCCACCGTTGAGGAGAGCCAAGATTTTCGGGCTTATGATGCAAATGTTGTCATTGACAAGATAACCATACTCTACTGCCATGTTTTCACGTGTTCTTTTCCACCCAAGTTTGCCTTGAAAGATTTTGAAAAGAGGAAGCCTGTTGATAGGTCGATGATTGAAAAAATCCTGTTGAAGAGAGACATCTACTTGGACCCAGCGATGAACAAAAGTTCAACCTTAAATTATCCTGAGAGTGTCTGGATTGTATTGGAAAAATCATTCGAAATGCTGCTGAAGCAACATGCTAAGTTTAAATATAAATGGGTGTTGGAGAGTTTTTTATCTGGCAAAATGCTACAAAAAAGGTCTAGAAACAGACATAGATCAAAAAATGGTGCAATTATTTCAAGCAACACTCCATTGAACTCTACAAAAAACGCTAAAAAAACCAGTCTGGTAGAGAAGTATGTTCCAGCTAAAAAGTTGGAATTGTTTCTTAAAGTTTGCATCAACAAAGTCATACCCACAGAACTTTTGGGCAGTGAGCACAACAAAGAAACTTTCTGCAAATCTGTCAGATACCTGTTGTACTCTGGAAGGTTTGAAAACTTAACACTGGATCAGTTGATGTTTAAAGTTAAGACGAAATGTGGTTGGATGTCCGAAATTAGGAACAACTCAGAGAGGCTGCAGCTCTTAGCTAGGTTGCACTATTGGCTGATGAGTTCGTACGTCATGGGCCTCATTAGGTCCTACTTCTTTGTGACTGACTCTGATATCTACAAGAACAAAATTTTTTTCTACCACAAACCTGTCTGGAAGAAAATCTGTCAGAAGGCAATCAGTGAGAGCCAGAGGAGAGGATTGTTAAAAGAAATAAGCAAGGAGTTGGCTGAATCAAGCGTAAGTAGTGGCAAGTCTTTAGGATTTGCAAAAGTTAGATTCACTCCAAAGTTAAGTTCAGTTAGGATGATAACTAACATGAAGAAGAAACAGAATCTCAATTTAAGAGCCATCAATTGGCAGCTGGATGACGTGAGGCACATAATATTGTATGAGAGGTCACTGAAACCTGAGATCATGGGCTCATCTGTCCTCTCCATCAACCACACACATAACTTGTGGAAAAAATATTTCTTGAATAACTACACAGCTGATGGCCTCACTAATTTTTTTTTCGTGAAAACCGACATAAAAAGTTGCTTTGATTCTATAAGTCACTACAAGCTCTACTCCATTCTCAAGAGAATCTTCGATGAGCCGAAGATCTATCAGCTGATCAAATATAATCAGATAAAGTTAGGCAGTCACACACCATACAAGAATACTGTAAGAGCAGCAGTTGAGAAAACAGTTGAGCCATTCAATTTCAAAAATTACGCCCAGGAGTTGGTCGGTAAGAAGAGTTGCATGAACACAATCTTCATTGATACATTTAATTACTGGCAGATAAGCACAGAGATGGTTCTTCAAAGATTGAAAGCTCATTTGCTTGGCAATATTTTACAATTTAACGGTAGTTATTATCTCCAGATGCAAGGGATCAGTCAGGGCTCTTGCATTTCCAGTCTGCTTTGTAATTTATATTATGCAGATATGGAGTTTAAAAATTTTTCAGTCAGAAGTGATGAGTTGCTGCTGAGGCAAGTTGACGATTACATTTTTGTGAGTAAAGATGTTGAGAGGGCCAAAATAATTTTAGAAAAAATGTCTGCCGGGTTTGTTGAATACTCATTTCAGATAAACAAAGAAAAAACTCTGACGAATTTCAAATACGATGCCAAAAATCGCGGGATGTGCAGCGGAACATTTGCGCGATCGAGACTGCCCTGGTGTGGGTTGATCATCGACATGAAAACGTTGGAAATTTATTCTGATTATTCAAAATTTGCGGGCCTCTCCGTCAAGTATACCATGTCGGCCAGTTTCTCGAACCATCCTGGCAGTGCGATAGAGAAGAAATTGTTATTCTCCGTAAGATCCAAATGTAATTCCATCTATTTCGACACCACTTACAACTCAGTTAACACTATTTTTTTGAATGTCTACAAAATATTTTTGCTACTAGCGTACAAATTCGTCTATTTGATTCGAAAGTTACCTATGCAAAATAGCTTAGAAAAAAATAAGGTATTTTTTTTCACCGTTATACAAAATGTTTGCATTCAAGTCACATCACTGTTAAGAATTTGTGCAAGAAAAGATAAAGAAATAAAAAAACTTCTCGTCTACGTGCTATGTCTGAAGGCTTTTGAGATCAAACTGAATAAGCAAAGAGCGCAATTTAATTCACTTTTGAAATTGATAAAAATGGAACTTACAAAATTATTTAAGATTTACAAAAATATCGATTTCGATGTACAACCCACCTACCTGACGTCAGCCAGTTTCATTGAAAGGAAATGTTTTTACGAGGATTTGGAGTCTTTGACTTCGAACATTGATCTATTTCCACAAGAGTTTAATCACATTCTTAGCTGAAATTAATTTAATTAAAATTTTTACGAATTTATAATCAAACTTTGATATGTTGAATGTTTTAGTCGTTATTTTAGCGTACACTTTTGCGTGTATTGTATTTTCATTGGGAATTAATTTGTTAACGTTTTATGATATTTGATAATTTTTTACCACACAAGCACACACATGTTACTCCATTTTCATTTGACGTTTCAATCAAACAAGAAATCAAGAATTTTTCCGAACTTATTAATTGCTCGTTGGTTCATTATTGAAAATTCAAAACACAATTCAATCAATCATCCATCTTCTACCCAAATATTCAAGTTGAAATCCAAAGGTTTTTATTTCAAATAAACATTCATTTGCAGTCATCTTTAGCGAAAACAATGAGAATAATAAGTAACTAATATTACTTAACTAAACGAACGACAATACTAAAAATAGTTAACAGTACTATAAATAGAAACGGTACTAATAATAGTAACATTACCAAAATAGTAACATTACTGACAATAGTAGTACTACAAACTATATAGTAACACTAATATCCTTTCTAAAGAATATTTACGGCTGTAAATAATTTTCCATAATTTATTTCTTGCAATGTTATAACGTGTCAATCAAATGTCTTAATCTCATCCCTTGTTAGTACATCAGCATTTAATAATAGACAAAGAAGGACAGCAAACAATTCTTTTATAATAATAATATTAATTAATAAATAAATTATCCATTTAATTTGTAATTTTTATTAAAAATTCAAATAAATTTTCTCTGATATATATATATATATATCATAAATATATATAAATATATCATAATTATATAGATATATATCATAATAAAACGTAGAAAAACTATCTCAATTAACTAGTCATCGCTGAACACACAAATGCATTAGAAACAACAAAAAAAATATAAAAAAAAATAGGTAAATAAATCGTTAAAAAAAACTTCCAATTACAAATTAAGTAAACGAATTATTTTCTTATGTAAAAATTTTGAAACCGGAGAACGAGGAAAAAACAAAAAACTATCATCAAGTCCCTGCTTAACCTTCTCAGAAAATAGAGTCACCTCTACAATTAAGAAGTACCATCCCCCTTTAAAAAAAAGGGCCCACCCCTCATAAAATCACCAGGGCCCCGTCGTAACAACAGCACTACAAACCACCAGACCCAACAGTTTCTATTACAATAACATGGTGTCCGGTTTTTCGAGGAACCTCTTGAATTGGGCCAACCATTGGGCCCCAACGGCACCATCTACGACCCTGTGATCACAGCTCAGTGTAACGCTCATGACATCACTGACCCTGTGGCTAAAAATAGAAATGTGAGAATTTGTTAAAAAAAATAGTTTTACTTCATTTCATTATTCACCGTTGTTACTCTATTAATTACTTATTACTACTAAGTATATTATATATATATATATATATTTATTTAAATTTATAATTAAAAATTATTTATAGTCATAATAAGCAAATAATATTACAACACACTCAGCCTACCCAGTGTTGGATGAATCATCTGGTACCAATAACTTGCCACTCCCGCCCACAGCTAGTATACAAGCCTATAATATTATTGTTATAATAATATTATTGTTATAATTATTTATATTCATAATTATTACTATAATTATAAGCAATATTATTAATATTTAATTATAACCTGGGGTGGGTTGATGATGGCTGAGAAGTTCTTAATCCCAAACATGCCCAAATTTGAAATGGTAAATGTGCCACCCTTAAATATGAACAATAATTATGATAATAATACCAATTATAATTAATAATTATCTTTATTATTATATTAATAATAATTACTTGGAATTCTTGAGGTTGAAGCTTCCCAGCTTTGGCTTTCTGGGCCAATGATGTTACATCCATGCTAATCGTTGCTAGGCCCTTTTAGGATAATTAATAAAAAAATAATTAGAACACTAACTATAATTAAAATACACTAACTATAATTATATTAATTAATCATAATGAATATTAAATAATAACAGTAAACCTTTTTATCAGCTTGAAATACAATAGGAGTGATCAGACCATTGTCTGTGGCAACGGCTACGTTTATGTCGACATTGTTATTTCTATGCAGATGAATGGATAATTTTTAATATGAAAAACTATTTATCTTTGTGCATACAATTATCATTATAATAATAATAATAAACATAATTATTGTTAATACCTTTAAATATTATTATTATTTATTATTATAAATATAATTTGGAAGCGCTAACTGTCTGATGAAGGTTTCCTGCCAAGAGGAGTTAGCCTCTGGAACTTTCTTACAGGCCAGGGCACTCGCTTTGATCAGGAAATCATTAACCGAGAGTTTGACCTTTTCTTTGGCCAGTAGTTCGTTCAACTCTTTTCTTAACCTGGTTTTTGGCATTGTTGTTGTTGTTACTAATTTTACTTTTAACATTCATTTCTGCTGACATTTTTTCTACAATTAATAAAATGACAACACTGATTAGGATAAAGATGATGATGATAATGAAGATGAGGATGAAGATACCTGATGACGTTGTCCATCTGAACATCGATTGACAGGTAGTAGTGAGGGATGGTTTGTTTTGACAGCAGCAACCTTTTGGCTATCACCTAAAAAAACCGTCATTACCACCTCTTTAATATCATCATCATCATCCTCATCAGCAGCAGCCACAGTAGTAGCATCAACATCATCATCACCCCATTTATCACTATTATCAAGGTAAATCACCTGTCTCATATTGCTTAACGGTATGTCAACAAATGAAGCTCCAGGAATGGCTGCAGCCAATGGAATTTGAGGGGGTGGAGCCGAAACAGAAGGAGCCATTGCTATTGGCTGAGCAGGTGTGTATGCTTTGACATCATCAGCTGTTACACTGCCATCAGCACCAGTACCCTTCACGAGCTAATTTTGATTTGTGAACTAAAAATTGATATCTCAAATGAAGAGAGCACACAGATATATCAATATAAACTTATGAATTCATAAAATGATATCAAAAAATTTATCAAAAAACTATATATAGTAAAAAATCTAACCGCTATATCAATGCCTTTCTCTGCAGCTAGTCTCTTTGCAAGAGGGCTAGCCGGGGTTTTCCCACCAGCAGCTGGTTGGGCAGCTGGTAGTGGTTGAGCAGCAGCAGCTGGCACTTGTGTAGCTGCTGGAAAAGCGCCAAGTGCAGCAGCAGCTGGTGAAGCGGCTGCTGGTTGTTGAGAAGGTGGGGGAGGTGCAGTTGCGGTTTCAACATAATCTGCAAATGCCTGGATGTCCTCCTTTTTTGGTACTATGATGCAGAGGAGCTGAATGGAATGAAATGAAGTAATAAAAAAATTTTATTGCACAAAGGAACAAAGATTTTTAAATTAATTAAATATTTAAATAAACAAACGAAATTGAGGAACAAATAAACAAACAAATCAACATGCCTCAATTGAATATCTAACTAAAAACATGAAAAAAATTGAATCAGATAGAAAATAAGACACACAGTTCCAAGACTGAGACCCTTGCTACCAGCAGGTGCAAGTATTTTGGCCAGAAATCCTTCTTCTGGCGTTTCAAAGTCCATAGTCGCCTTGTCAGTCTCAATTTGCGCCAGGACGTCACCCTCCTTCAGTTCATCGCCCTCCTTTGCCATCCACGCCTGAATGTTGCCCTTCTCCATTGTCGGGGACAAACTTGGAAGGGTTACTGTCGATGATCATTGGTTGATCAGTGAATTAGTCATGTGAATGGTTTGGAATGTCGTTATGAAAAAGAAGTGATGCAATGAAGTGTCATTAAATATGTATTAAACAAATGGAACAACAAAATAACAGCAAAAACCTTTAGTGTGACTTGGATAAGTGATACCCCCAACAGAGAGGGGCACGTGGGGTGCAGGGGCAGCCGGAGCAGCAGGTTGGATGATGGGGGTGGGATAGGCATCTCCTCTCAATGAATCTTCTGTAGGTTTGTAGGATTTGAAGGCCTTCACATCACTCTCTTTCTCTACTATAATGCATAGTAGCTGTCAAATAAATAAGTCAGAGATTGAATTATCTATATAAAAGTCAATTCTAGTAAAATATAATCGGTTTGAAATTGGTTTGAAATTTTAAAATCTATTCAGCTCACTTTTCCGAGAGGAACGTCCTTAGTATTTGCAGGAATGATGATCCTGGCAAGGTACCCCTCTTCAGGGGTTTCAAACCCCATGGTGGCCTTGTCGGTTTCAATCTCGGCCAAGAGATCTCCCTCATTCAGTTTGTCACCTTCCTGCTTGGTCCAACGAACTAATGTGCCTTTCTCCATGGTCGGGGACAGAGCTGGTAGGGTCACTTTCAAATGTTCTGGCCATTTTCCGCCTTAATTTAGGTAAACATTGCAATTTTTTAGCCATTTAGTAAGTTAGTCTCCATCAGGTGAATTGGATAAATAACTTAACTAACGAACCTGTAGCAAAACGTCTTGAGATGTGTGCACTCCATATTTCATTGCTTGGACAACTGTAACAAGGCAAAGGTTATTTCATTCAATAAATTGCATTCATATGAAAAAATGTAATTTAACGTAACTAGTGGCAATTTAATAAAAAATTTGTAAACTAAAAAAAATGAAAAAGTGACCTTGGCCCCTTCAGCAATTGAGCAGGTTCAAAGAGTGAATTTTTCTTCTCGATTAATTTAAGAAACGGCCGACAACCGGACAAATTCCTAACTCCATTAGAAACTTGTTTGCCGTTCACTAACCTGACCAGGGGGGCAGATTTTGACAGTTTTCCGGCACGAAACATTGTTTATTTTACAGAAAAAAATTCAGGAAAACTTAGATTAGATAGATGTGTTTCGTTCCCACTTTTTAATTTGTTTGATGGTGCCTTACGTGAACATTACTTCCATACATACAAACATACACCTATATAGAATACATCCAAGTATTTTTGCGGTTATATAGGCATGTATGTATGTATGTATGTATGTATATATATATACACATATGTAGTGTACGAATATATACAAATTGCAATAAATAAAACAGTTGTATTGTTTTGTATTGCATTGTACATTGCTTGTAGTGCATTTTGTACGTGACATTAGTACTCGTTTAGTACCATGTCTTTTGTTTTAAAAGATAATTATATATATATATATATATATATAATATATACATATATTTGATATATAAATATATATATATATATATATATTTCAGTATTTTAGTAAGAAAGTAAAGCATATTGACAACATTAATATTACAACCGTTATTTTACATTTATTAAAAAATTTTAAATTCAATTGTTTTTAATTAGTTCTAAAGTGAAACATAAATTAAATAACTCTATTAGTTAATTAATTAATTAATTAAATTAATTAATTAATGGATAAATTGATAAAGCGTTTGAAAGTTTTACTGAAGAAGCTTATTGACGGTTTGATTTTTGCTAAATTTGGTTCCAATTTTGTAGTTATAAAAATACAATACTACAATTGATAATAATAATAATAGTAATAATGATGATGATAATAATAATATCAATAATAATAATCCCCAACAAAAGCCATTTTAAAGCGCCAAAATCGCAAAAAGTCATCTGTAGTTGAGATGATTGAAATGGTAGAAATAGTCAAAAATCTTCCGGCCTATCATCTCCATTCTCGTTATTCTCATTCTTATTGCTATTCTCATAATGGAGACGTTGATTTTGAGTACCACATAGATGAAAGACAGGTTGATATGGGCTATTATTATTATTATTATTATTAGTATTATTATTATTGTTATTATTGTTGTTGTTGTTATTATTATTATTATTATTAGCGTAATCGTAATTAAGATCCTCCTACCAATCATCATCATTAACATTATCATCATCAACATTGTCGTCATCTTCATAATAATAATAATGATAATAATTTTACTACTACTACTACTACTACTACTACTACTACTACTACTACTACTACTACTACTACTAATAATAATAATAATAATAATAATAATAATAATAATGATAATAAAAATAATAAAAATAATCGCCATCATCATTATACCATCATAACCAGATGTCAGTTTGCGGCCAAGGACTTCAGTACATTCCATCTGAATTATCTCAAATATTTAACGAGATCTTCTCACTGAGACGTCTGGATCTCTCATGTAATGAATTGAAGTATGTTTGTGTATATTTGTTCATGAGTGGGTGTATTTGTATCTGTGTGTGTGTGTCTGTGTGTGTGTGTGTGTGTGTGTAAGAGAGAGAGAGAGAGAGAGAGAGAGAGAGAGGAGAGAGAGAGAGAGA
>NW_008704170.1:2480794-2497879 GCF_000326865.2 Helobdella robusta | reverse complement strand
TGTTGTTGATAATAATGATGATGATGGTAATGTGGTTGTTGTTGATGCTGATGTTATTGTTGCTGTTGATTTTGTTGATGTTGATAATGTTGTTGTTGTTGTTGTTGATGTTGTTGTTGTTGTTGTTTGAAACCGCCTTGCCAACACACGTAGCTTTTTTATAGGCACATTTCATTTGCTGTTATTGTATGCTTGGGATAGTTTTATTGTTTCATTTTCTTTTGTATTTTTTTGTATGTGTTGCATGTTTTGTATGTGTTGTATGTTTTGTATGTGTTGCCTGTTTTGTATGTGTTGCATGTTTTGTATGTGTTGCATGTTTTGTATGTGTTGCATGTTTTGTATGTGTTGCCTGTTTTGTATGTGTTGTATTTTTTGTATGTCATTTTTTGAATGTTACGGTTATTGTTGGTGATGTTATATAGTTCATAATAATGTTTTTTCTGATTAAAATTATTGTCATCATCATCGTCATCATCGCCATCATCATCATTATCGTCGTCGTCATCTTCAATTTTGAATGACGCCAGATTCTGGATGAAAATTCAGCTGCAACTGACAACAATTTAAACTTTGAGAAGACGATGATGATGATGACGATGATGATAATGAAGACGATGATGATGATGCAATGGGAGCCATCTTCTATTTACCGAAAAGATAAAATCCAATTATTTATTTATTTATAAATTATTTATTATATATCAGAGTGTAATTAAATAAGATGTAAAATATGATGTACGGTCCTCCCGTGCTCTCTGATCAACATGTGCTTGAAAGTAAAAGAATAATATTTAAAATCGGTTAAGTAGTGTTTTACTATTATTATTATTAATAATAAGGATAAAAATAATAATAATAATAATAATAATAATAATAATAACAATAATAATAACATTAAAACAACAGTGATGATGATATTGATGATATTGATTATTAGGGAGGCAGTGGACCGTGGCGATATAGTTATTGAAACCGACTACGCGTGGCGCTGCTATGAATTGCACTGAAATTGCATTAACTACAAAAATGATGCCATTAACGTCAGAGGTGACGTCATTATCTGCGACTAAAACATCAAAAAAAAAAACAACCACAACAACAACAACCACCGCAACAACAACCACAACAGCAACAACCACCGCAACAACAACCACAACAGCAACAACAATAACAGCAACAGCAACAAAAACAACAGCAACAACAACAACAGCAACAACAACAACAGCAACAACAACAACAGCAACATCAGTGACGCCAACATTAACAGCATCAATTTTTTTAAAAGCAACATCCACAAATTTTAGCCGGGAAGACAGCGTAGATTATTCAATCTGTTTTTAATGGAAACATTTTTTCTCAGTTTTCTATTTTTCGTTTTTCTTTTTCCACATCTTATCTATTTTGTTTTTTGTATTTTTCATTTTGTTTTTTTTTGTATTTTTCATTTAGTTTTTTTTATTTTTCATTTAGTTTTTTGTATTTTTCATTATTCGTGTGTGTGTGTTAGTATATTTATACGCTTGTACGTATAGTGTATGTATATATATGAGAGTGTATATTTTTCTATAATGTAGGTTTGTATGTTTTAGTTTGCTTTGTATATTTTTTCTCGGATTTGTATTGTATATTTAGAGTTTTGCGACATGTTGTTTTTTTTGCGTTTTGTATTTGTTGTATTTTTGGGGTATGTTAGGTGCAGCTCTCTATTTTTTAGTATTTTGGTTTTATTTTAACTTTCACATGCTTGGTCGAAAATTGTTATTTTAGTATATATTCATTGCTGTTGCTGTAGGTGTTTGTATTTGTTTGGTATTACTTTGTATTTATTGTTTTGTATACCGGGTGTTTATATTTTGTATTTCTAGTTTTTTTTCTTCTTTCCACTCCATCCATCCATTTAGCAGAGTGAAACCATCAATCAATTAAATCTCGGACAGTGCTGACCTGTCCAGTCTTTCATCTTTGTTGTGGCGGCTGTTGTGGCGGCTGTTGCTGCTGTCGTGGTTGCTGTTGTAGCTGCTGTGGCTGTTGTAGCTAATGTTGTTGCTGCTGCTGGTGGCTCTGTTGACGTTGTTGGTGTCGCAGGCGTTGTTGTTCGCGTAGTTGTTGTTGTGTGTTCATTGTGTATAATTATAATAATTATTATTATTTATTTATTAAAGTATATATTTATTATAAATAACAATAATAATATTGTTGTTATTGTTGTTGTTATTTGTCCCAAAAATGTTTTTCGCGACGACAACAAAAAAAATCTATTTTTTCGTAAGAGAATGACGAATGATATTGGAGACATCGTCGATGTCTGTGCGCCAGAAGTACATTTCGTAATATGAGAACATACATACATACAAACAAACATACATACATACATACATACATACATACATACATATTTACAATTTCACACTATTGCCATACCCATGTTATAATGAAGAAATTGATGGTGACAACAACAACAATAATAATAATAAAAATAGCGAAATAAGTGATGATGATGATTAAGTACTGATGATGATGATTAAGTACTGATGATGATGATGATGATGATGATGATGATGATTAAGTAATAATGATGATGATGATGATTAAGTACTGATAATGATGACGAAGACGACGACGATGAATAAATAGAACAGCTCCAATGCGTAAGAGTGCACGCCATTTCAGCTGTTGTTTCGCCGGCACGTTTCTTTCATCATCATCGTCGTCATCGTCATCATCATTAGTGACGTCACTACCATCATCATCATCATCACCATCATCATTATTAGGGACGTCATAATTACCATAATCGTTATCCTTACTCCGGTTTTTGTTGTCATTGTCATCGTCATCATCATCAATCAGTCTCATCGTCGTCGTCGTCGTCTTCATCATCACTAACAACAACAGCAACAACAACAACAACAACAACAACAACCCATAACCAGCTGAAATGAGTGGATGCATATACAAAGCAATTTTCCAATGTATGCAAAGACAATAGAAAATTATAAATTATGTATTGTATGTACGTACGTTAGTATGTATGTATGTATGTATGTATGTATGTATGTATGTATGTATGTTTGTATGTATGTATGTTTGTATGTATGTATGTTTGTATGTATGTATTTATGTGTGTATGTATGTATGTTTGTATGAAAACATATGCTGGTAAAGCGATTTATTTATTCCTAAACATGCATGTGAGTATCTAGAAAAGTGTTTATCTATGTAGAGTCATGTATGTTGCACTTAGACGATGTTCATAATGTCTGTTTGTTTGTATGTATACATGTATGTATGTTTGTATACATGTATGTATGTTTGTATGCGTGTATGTATGGTCCGTTAATGGCTCTTTTGTCATAAATGCTGTTGTTGTTGTTGTTGATGTTGTTGTCGTTTTTGTTGTTAATGTTTTTGAATTGTTGATGTTGTTTTCGTTGTTGTTGTTTTTGAATTGTTAATGTTGTTGTCGTTCTTGTCGTTCTTGTTGTTGATGTTTTTGAGTTGCTGTTGTTGTTGATGTTTTTGACGTCATCACCGACGTCATCATCATCATTGTCGTTTATAAATCTCATCGTAATCGTTGTTATGCCATCATCATTATACCTACGTGAACAGACGAGTATGAATGAAAGAATAGATGTATGTGTGTATATTTTTTGTATGTTTGTATACGTGTTTGTATGTATCTTTGTTTGTATGTATGTATATATTTGTGTTTGTATGCATGTATGTATGTTTGTGTGTTTTAATGCAACCGTTAAAAAAAAAAAAGAAAAACCTCATGCTGTGAAGAGAAACAATGATTCACTACTTTGCAAATCTTAATTCCATCTCTTTTTTTGTTTATGGTAACGTTTTTTAGTTTTTATGTTGTTTTTATTTAATTAAAATGTTTTGTCTATGTTTTGTTTTGTTTATTTTAGTATTTTTGGTGTTTTAGTTTTTTTTGGTGTTTTTCGCATCTGTTGGGAGTTCTTAACATTGGTGAAATTTTGTTTTGCGGCATAAATTTATGTTGCCCCTCTGATGAAATATTCATGCAAGCATGTATGTATGTATGTTTGTATGTGTGTGTGTGTGTATATGTATGTATGTATGTATGTATGTATGTATGTATGTATGTATGTATGTATGTATGTATGTATGTATGTATGCATTTAACACGAGCCAGAGCCACAATCTTACCAAACGAAATGGAGCGCGCGGCAAAGCGTGTCTTGATAAATCGTCTGCGGGCCTCCTCACGTGATCAATGACGTCATAAATAGAACAAATAAAAATCCATCATGGAGGATCTTCTGGCTTCCCGCTCTTGTAAATAACTCTCCTATCCGTTCATCCGTCCGTCCGTCCGGACTCTCCGATGATGGCACTCATTTCCACTGGGAAGGGGAAGAAGAATTAGGAGACAGTTCGCCGGCTGAATTGAAAAAGAGTGAAGAAGAGGGAACGAGAAATAGAGAGAAAGAGAAAGAAAAAAAGAGATAGGAAGAAAAAGTGAGTGGATTAACGAAATAAGAAAGATAGTAGTGGAATAAGATAAACGGCGAAAATGTGGAAAAGAGAGAAAACCTTTTAAAAGAAAGAATTGGAGAGAGAGAACATCAGAAAAAGAAAGACAGAAAAAGACAGACAGAAAGAGAGAAAGAGAGAGAGAGAGACATAAAAAAAAGATGAAATGAAGAAACAAAAAGACCAAAAAAAACGATTTCGAAGAAAGAAGAAGACGATAGAAAAAAAAGAGAAAATGAAGGAAGGAAGGAAGAAGAAATATGTGTGACCGACCAGTTGGAAATACATGGCGACTGCGTTAGGGCGTTGATTTAAAAAAAAAAGAAAAAGTTATGATAGTGATGGCTGCTGCTGATGATGATGGAGATGATGAAGATGATGGTGGTGGTAATGATGATGATGATGGTGGTGGTAATGATGATGATGATGGTGGTGGTAATGATGATGATGATGGTGGTGGTAATGATGATGATGATGGTGGTGGTAATGATGATGATGATGGTGGTGATGAAAAAGCAGTTTGATGTTGATGATGATTATATTATTGTTCGCCAGCCGTTAAAAAAATGAATTAGGAAATTTTTCCTTTAGAAAATTTTATCTCAAACATTAATGCACGCGCACACACACACACTCATACACACATACACGCGCGCGCATATTCACACACATACACAAACACACACACATATGAACGCACACACACACACAAACAGTTGCCTCGTCATCAATAGAGAGAGAATCGTGTGACCTGAGAAGTACCTCCCCGAAATTCGTCGGCTACATATCCAACCTGGACCCGGAAACAGTCCTGATGGGAGCCTCAAAGACCAAGCCATCCACAACAAAAGTATCCAAATCGTCAAAATCATCGACACCATCTTCGTTTAAATCGCCGACCTATTTGTCATTATCATCGTCATCGTCGTCGTCAAACTCGCCGCTAATCTCGTCATCATCAACTGCGCCATCTTGCGGCGACCCCAGACGACCTTGGGTTTTGAAGGTCATGAAAGGTCAGCGGGTTAATGTTACGCTGATGGATTTTTATCTGCAGCCCGGAAGTGACGTGGACGATTACGTCATCGATACGTCAGCTGATGATGTCCTGCTGTCTACTGGTTAGATGAGATGGGACGTGATTGGCTGAAGATGATTGATTGATTGATTGATTATTTGGCTGGTTTTGATTGATTATTTGTTAGATTTTTGGTTGCTAAGTTGATGAAACTGTCCAATCGTTTGACTCGTGAGTTGATTGGTTGGCTGGTTGGTGGGTTGATTGTCAGATTGGCTGGTTGATTGATTAATTGAATAATGGATTGATTGTTTGATTAGCGGACTGATCGATAGGGCTCGACATGTATGTTAAGATTTCGAATTGAATAATTGATAGATTGAAGATAAGAGGATTACCAGAAGAGATGAATGATTGAATGGTTGAATGATTGATGGTCGACTGATTGATCGATGGATGAAATTATTAATACAATAAAAACAGAAATAATAAAAACAATAATACTAATAATAATACTAATAATAATAACAGCAACAACAACAACAAAATAAATATCTCCAGACATTTCTATAGCAACGAACAAACCAACGATGACAACAACACAGCGAACAACAACAACAACGACTACGAAGTTTGCCCAGGACTACTGCGACAAATACGCCACCTTCGAAGACCTCGCCATATACAGTCCCGTGTTGGACAACATCATCAACAACAACAACATCAACAACAACAACAACAGCAGCAACATCAACAACAACAACAACAACAATAATAATGCAATTTTGATCAGCAGAGATAGTAATGCCACTAAGATGGATGCCATTTTGAACGGAGTTTATGGTTCGTCTCGAAAATTTGAAAAAAAATTTTTAGTGTATAGAATTTTCTATTTCTAATAACCATCTAATTATCTTTCTTTTCACTCTCTCTCTCTCTCTCTCTCTCTCTCTCTTTCTCTCTCTCTCTCTCTCTCCCTTTCAACAAGTTACACACACACATTATACACACACACGCACACACGTACACACGTACACACAATAAATCATGCACCACGTTGAGCGCCTATATTTCTCTATTGTGTTATTTTTCAATTTTTAGTGTTTTATCGTTTGCATTTGTGTATATGTGTGTGGATGTTTATGTGTGTGTGTTTGTGTGTGAATGTTTATTTGTGTGTGTGTGTGTTTATATGTGTGTGTGTGTTTGTGTGTATGTTTGTACTTACTCTGCTTGAATGTAGCGCTGAATTTATTGCTGTCAGATTTCTCCACTTCCACAATAATTCTTTACTCTTCTCTTCTTTATTATCTTTTTTTTCGATCTTTCCCGCTTTTTTAATTTTTTTCCTTACTCTTTCTTTTCTTTTTTATCTTCCTCTCTCTTTCTCTCTCTCTCTTTCTCTCTCTTTCTCTCTCTCTCAGATATATACATTTTTTTCCATTTTTTTCCTTTCCTTCGTTCTCTTTCACCACCACCCCTAACAACAACTGTTACTTTCCAGCCGACCACCCGACGTACCACCAAAACGCAAGCAGTAGCAGCAGCCACAACAACAACAAAAAGCCTTCAAGGGACCTTGGGACGAGGGGCGTACCAGGTATAGGGGGTGCCAGGGTACTCTGTGGCAAGCGTAGGGTCGAAATTCTGCACGCCTTTTCGTCACGAAGTAACGAGGTTTCTGTGATTCTTCATAGGACGGCTAGCCAGCCTGGCTACAAATTTTTACTGAAATATGAAGGTATGTATGTTTGTTTGTGTGTGTATGCGTGCGAGTGTACATGTGTGTGTGTGCGTGCGTGTGTGTTTGTGTATGTGTGTGTTTATGGGGTGGGGGTGGTTTTTAGTTTGTCAGAAAACGTGGTTTGATTTTGTTGTTGTTCGTTTTTTTTTGTGATGCTGCAAAATTTCAAAAAGATAGGGCTCGTCCGGGATTTGAACCCGGGGCCTCTCGCACCCAAAGCGAGAATCATACCCCTAGACCAACGAGCCGGTTGAGTTACCCTATTTCCACACTTTTCAAAAGATGAAACTTTATTTTGTGCATGCGTGTATGTTGCATTAAATCTCAATTACAAGTTATTTTGTGTTATGATGTTGGTAAGTAAGGTTCAAGTTCTGTTAATAAGAACCATCTGTTGTATTTGTATAATTAGTTGTATGTATATATGTATGCATGCTTGTATGTATGTATGCATGTATGTCTGTATGTTTGTTTGTTTGTAAGTATACATGTATGTTTGTGTGTATGTTTGTATGTTTATTCGTTCGTGTTGGATTTATTCATTGCAATAAGTACAGTCTAAGTGTATGATGCGTTCAACTATTTATGGTTACAATACAATGTTATTAAAAAAGAACAATAAAAATAACAACAACAACAATGATAATAATAATAATAAAATTATTATTATTATTATTATTATATTATTATTATGATTATTATTATTATTATTATGATTATTATTGTTATGATTGTTGTTGCTTAACAATGATTTATTTCGCGAAAGTACCAAAGCAATTAAGCGATGAATGAATGAGTGAATGAATGAATGAATGAATGAATGAATAAATGAATGAATGAATGAATGAATGAATGAATGAATGAATGAATGAATGAATGAATGAATGAATAGAGGAATGATTGGATGAATGAAAAATGAACGATTGAATGAAGGAAGAATTGAGTGAATGAATGAACGAAAGAATGAAAAACTGCTATATTATTACTTCCATTAATGACAATAATGATGAGATGATTAATTTTTTATTATCATCGTCGTCGACATCATCAAAGTCACTATCTACTTTTATTTCCTTCACTCTTTCATTCATTCATTCATTCCTTTATTAATTCATTCATTTATTCATCCCTTCATCCATTCATTCATCCACAACTTGACATAATAACTTTGTGAAACGATATTTCTCCATTCATTGGTCACATAGAGCTATTAGAAAATTTTTAAAATTTTTTTTGTCAAATTCTTGAAAAGTGGACGAGTGAATGAGTGAGTGAGTGAGTGAGTGAGTGAGTGAAAAAATGAATGAACGAGTGGGTGAATGAATGAATGAACAAATGTGAATGAGTGCTTGAGCGAGAGGTGATTTAATAAATAGCAAACAAAAGTGAAGTATTGAATTAGTTTGTGGAATAAGAAAACGAACCATTGAAATTGTTCACCAAATTGATGAAATGAATGAACAACAAATGAATAAAATGAACGAGTGGCCAATTTAGCGATAGAAAGAACGAAAAATGGAAAAATAAATAAATGAATGAATGAAAAAACGAAGGAATGTGGAAATAAACGAATGAAAGAAGGAAGGAATGTATAAACGGTCAGGCACGGTGAGATAATTTGATGGCCAAAATGATTAATAGATGAAAGAATAATTTTGTAAATGAATAATGGATGGATGGATGGATGGATGGATGGACGGACGGATGGACGGACGGATGGATGGATGGATAGAGGGATGGATGGATGGATGACTTGGGAAAACTCGTCGCAAAGAACATGACTCATAACATATTTCACAATATGCAACATGTCGAATGTATACAATACACGCATGCACACATACATTATACTTATGTTTATACACACAAAGAAACATACATATACACACATACAAACATACATACCAACATACATTCAAACATACATACCAACATACATACATATATTCAATGTATCTCAGTTCACATATAAACTACACATACCGCTACACGCACACATGAATGTATGTACAGAAAGACTTTTATGTTTCTGTTAGTCCAAAGTTGTTGCATGTTACATTGTCAACAGGCTCGTTGGTCTAGGGGTATGATTCTCGCTTAGGGTGCGAGAGGTCCCGGGTTCAAATCCCGGACGAGCCCTAACTTTTTCTGAAAGTTCATAAAATCATTTTTAAATACATTACTTTATATTTTAAATTTAATATTTTATCAATTATAATTAATAAAAATACTAAAAATGCTTCAAAACAAAAAAAACTAACTAATTAACATTAGTACAACATCCGCTTTTTAAAAATTGAAATATAGCGCGAGGAAGCGAGGCAGTGTGAGTGAGAATTTACTGAAATGAGTTAATTCCTTCCTCAGCTGCTGAAAACTTCGAAGTTGCAAAATAAAAAAAGTAAGAGTAATCATAAAAACATGACGACCAAAAATGGTAAAAATTCAAAAAAATTGTTGAAACATTGTAGAACTTTCAAAAAAAAAGAGCATAGAAATGACAAAAACTCAGTGATCCGTGGAAAACCCATCCATCCATCAATGCATTTGGGTGTTCCATAAAAAAAATTTCTGTTTCTCCGTTGATAAGGCTGAAAAATTTACTCCCGTAATACATACAGACTCAAAACAAACACACACATACACACACACACACGCACACACACATTCACACACACGTACAAAATATACACATCCATACATACACATACATACACACACATAGATTCACGCGCGCATTCATAGACACATACGTACATAGATATATAAACACCAATATACTACGTACTATACATGCAGATTTACAAACATACATGCAAACATTCATGCATACAAACATACATGCAATTATACAAACAAACATACAAGAATACATGCAAACAAACATACAAACAAACATACTAACACACATACAAACATTGATGCGGTGACAGCCGAGGCTTGTGCGAGTATTTTCGAAGCTGTCAAATTTGCAATTTGTTCATCACCGGGTATGTTGAATTTTTTTTAAAACAGAAAAAAATAAAAACATGCCGATGAAAGATGACGTCATTTGGCTAAAAATTGTTCAACGGTGAGAAAAAAAAAACAAGAAAACATTATCAAATTTTATAAAAAATTATAAAATAAAAAAATATCTATAAATTTACGGAAAATCTCATTATCACTTATAACATAACTCTCTCTCTCTCTCTCTCTCTCTTTTTCTCAGTCTCTTTCTTTCTTTTTTATCTCTCTTTTTTTCGATTCTTTTCTCTTGCAATTAGCCATAATAATTGCCTATGGATTTAGCTCATCTGCACTATTTATTATAGCAAATATAAACTACGACTTAGTAAAAAGACGAAGTATCTATATTTCAAAAGGAGCCATCATTTTTCCCCTATCTTTCCAATCTAATTTTTTTTTCTTTCTCTATGATTTCCACTAGAGAGGTAAACCTGGGAACTGGAAACGCGGGAATCCCATGGTTCTCCTGGGATTCCCATGGGAATTGGTAAATCTTAATTTCAGGAAATAGGGAATCGCTGTTCAGGAATCTGGAATGACGGGCGGAAATTGGAAAAATGACATCAACGTGCAAAAATAAAACCTCATAGATATATTTAAATACTATGTATACCTACTCGTACACATGTGATCGACGCATACACAACATTGGCCCACACGTGTGTGCTTACAAAGAAGATAACCATCATGGAACCTAGTGAAACCAACAAAGTTATAAAAAATTTTCTATATGTATATGTATATACGGGAGGGAATTGGGAATGAGAACAAATTGGGAACAAATTTCAATTCCGGCTCACCTCGACTTGTCACATTATTTTCTCTATCTTTCTCTCTCTCTCTCTCTTTTCTATTTTTTAGTTTTCTCTCTTTCATCCTCTCTTTCTTACCCCTTTTCCGTCTCTACTCCCATCTCAGCAGTATATTAAAAGAGTAACAGCAGATGGGAATGAAATGATTTTACGACTCGGACATCTTCAGTCGCAACAGGCTAAAATGAATTCATCACTATATTACGAAGGAAATACTGCATACACACGCACACACGTACACCCATACAAAACACACACATACATACAGAGATACATACATACATACATACTCACACATATGCAAAACATACACATACATACAGACATACATACATACATACATACACTCTCGCACACACATACATAACACACACATCCAAACAAACACACATCCAAACACACACACGTACACACACGCGCATATGGTTCTTCCTACGAAATGCTTATTGCCTCATAAAGTTTCTTAATATATTTTATATTTCATACAGTTATCTCATACAAATACACACACATACACACACAAATACATATATATACACACACACACATACACACCTACAAACATCCTCTTGAATAAATTTAATGTACATGCGTATGTTTAAATTTTATTACTCATACTTAAAATGGTCGAATTATGTATATCGTTTGTGTGTGTGTGTGTGTGTTTGTGTGTATGTGTGTGTTTGTGTGTGTTTGTGTGTGTGTTTGTGTGTGAGAGTATGTCAACGTCTGACGACATAATATAATGATAACATTACTTTTTCTGGAAAGAGGATAGTCCGGTATGTCTGCTATATGGTGATTGAATGATGCATATATGAGTGTTGTATGTATGTTTGTGTATGTGTGTGTATGTATATATATGTGTGTGTGTTTGTTTGTATGTATAAGTGTATGTAAGTGTGTGTTTGTTTTGTTTGTAGGTTTTTTTCTGACAATGAAGAGATTGGGCTGAAAAATATTTTGCTAATGGCGGTAATATTGTGTTGTCGATCACAGAACCGATTTGTCAAAAATGCTTTCGAGTTTTTGGTGAGGAGGAAACTGTTGTTGTTGTTGATGTTGTTGTTGTTGATGTTGTTGTTGTTGATGTTGTTGTTGATGATGATGTTGTTGATGTTGTTGTTGTCATCAAGGAAAAAGTTGCTGCCACACTTGTTGCCAATCAGGATGTCGATTCGCTTTCGCGCGAATAAAAACTCACAAATGTTTTATCCGACGTCATATCGACAAAAACAAAATTATGCGCCATATAATTTTCCACCCACCGGCCGCGATAATAATTCATGACGTCATCTTCGTCGTTACCATCAACAACAAAATCAACAACAACAACAACATCATCAACAACAACAGCAACATTAACGAGCACTTGCATATTGTTGCGTAGGGGAAACTCATAAGAATATGACGTGACGGGTATGTAAGATGAGTGTGTATGTATGTATGTATGTATGTATATATGTATTTTATTTTATGTATGTGTGTATGTATGTGTGTATGTGTGTGTGTGTATGTGTGTATGTATGTATGAATGTATGTGTTCATGTATGCATGTATGTATGTACGAATGATATTGATTGCCATTATGCTAAGAGCAAATGTCTTAGGCTTCATTACAAACGCCAACTCTGCTGTTGCTGTTGTTGCTGTTGTTGATGTTGTTGCTGTTGTTGCTGTTGTTGCTGTTGTTGATGTTGTTGACGATGGGATGACGACAACGACGACGATGTTGTTATAGTTTTGGTGTTAAGTTCAAATATTTTAGATGGTGTAAATATAATAAATTATCGTCGGCAGGCTAAATATACACACATAGGCAAATAAGGCATGCTTGTTTAAAATTTTCCACACAAACACTTACACGCTCGCACACACACACACATACACACATATACACACATATAAACACATACAAATATACACACATACACGCCCCACACAGCTGTTGGTTGCCCGGACACCCTCAGCCACCAATCTGATTTAGTCTGGAGCCGACGTCAGTCCAGAAGCGAGATGCTGATTGGCTGCAAAGGCTACCCTGCCCTATCATGGAAGCTGACCTGTAAGGGCACTGAATGGACGGGCCCCGAAGCTAACTGCTCTTTGGGTAACTAATTAACATAATTTATGTCGTGTATTTGAAAAAATTAACATAACTTATGCATTTCATGGGTGGATATTTAATAAAATTTATGCATTTGATTGGGGTTTATGATGTGAATTTATTGAAACACTTCTGCAGCTGGATCAAAAGAGCCGAGAAGAGAAGATGGGCTGCCCGCTCTGTCTATCGGTGAATGAATGATTGAATAAATGAATGAATGAATGGATTGATAAATGAATGGATAAATGAACGAACGACTGGCTGAACAAGTGAATGATCAACAGTAAATTAACAAAGATACATAAAAGCACGCAAACAAACAAACAAATGCAAACATACATACAAGAAAACAGACATGCAAATAAACAAAATAAACCAACAAACAAACAAACAAACAAACATACAAACATACATACATACATACTAAAAAACAAACAAATAAAAAACCTAAGGAGCATCTCTGCTGATAATACTCGGTGTTTCATTAGCCATTGGATTAACTGTCCTATTGTTTGGTCTGTTCTATATGAAAAGGTTAAGAGGATTACTAATTGAATGATTGAATGGAAGAGTGAATGAATGAAACAACTGAATGGCTGGATAAACTGATAAATGAATGAATGTGTGAGCGAACGAACGAATGAATGAATGACTGTTGTGTGAATGTTTGAATGAACAAAAAGAGGGGAAAATATGAATTGATGGACGAATGGATGAACGAACGAACACACAAACAAATAATTGATTGAATAAATGAATGAATAAACAAATGAATAAATAGAAACATCATCACCAACACCAACAACAACAACAACAACAAAAACAGAAAGAGAGAACTTGAACTAGCCAGTCTCCCGGAAAGCACACTTCTCCGAAGCGTGAAGTCACCACCACCAGCAGTAGCAGCAGCAGCAACAGCAGCGTTGATGACGTCAACAACAACGTCAACAACTACAGCAACAGCAAATTTCAACAACAACATTAATGACAACGAAAATCTTTGCTGTCCAGGGTTCGTCACCGAGTGTTGTATGACACATTTTTCGTTTTTTAATTTCTTAATTCTTTTTAAATAATTAATCTTTAGTTTTTCAGTCAATTAATCTATTTACCCATTCATTCATCCATTTATCCATCCATTTATCTATTCATTCATTCATTCATCCATTCATTCATTCATCATTCAATCGATCAATCCACCAGTCATCCGTTCGTCCAATCATCTAATCAATCTCCAAACTCCATCACCAATAATCAGCTGTACTACTTCCGGTATGACGTCAGCATTTGGTCGGCCAGCTGCTAAAAAAGCTGGCACGGCTTCTTTGGCTGCTGGCAGCAGCAACAATAGCAGCTGCGGTAACAACACCACAGCTTATGAATACGTCTGGGAGTTGCAACCAGATAAGAAAGGTGAGGATGGCTATTAATATTGAAGGCTGCTATTAATGTAGTTAATATTATTCATGTTATTGTTGTTGTTTTGGTGTGGTGTTAATGTTTCAACCAATACTATGTATAAGATTGATGTTATTAATGTTGTTAGTTTTATGCGATTGATGATGTTATTGAGGCTGTTAGACGACTTAAGATAAACATACAATCAGGTGGCGCCAAAAGTAACCGCTTTTCATCGCCTCAGCTGGTGGACGCGCAACAACAGCAGCAGCAGCAACAACATCATCATCACCACCATCATCATGTACCTCGGCCGGACCTGGTTCGACTGCATGACAATCAGAGAAAGAGTGATCCACCTACGCCGAGAAGTATTATTATTACTTCTTCTCTAGTGTTTCCTGTATTAATTTCTAATAACAGTTGTAGTTGTTGTAGTAGTAAAAGTAGCAGCAGTAGTAGTAGTAGTATTGGCTGTAGCAGTAGCTGTTGTTTATGGATTAACAGTGATTGTAGATATCGTTAAAATTATAAAAAATTCAGCAAAAAAATAAACCTGTCAAATTTTGAAAAGGTTTCACCCTTTGGTGTGAGGACGACGAGAACAACAGCAGCAGCAACAACAACAACAACATGGATGATGATGACGTCAATGTGGATGACGATGACGTCAATTCCATCCGGAAGAGTCGCGTGCACAGGAACAAGATGGCCGACAGCGGAAATGGATCTGATAAAAATTTTGAGCTATCAAATCTTAGATGCACCTGCTATCTGCAACATCAACAACACCAACAGCAGCAGCAACAACAACAACAGCAGCAACAACAACAACAGCAGCAGCAGCACAACAACAACAACAAATGTCAATTTATGGTCGTGTCATAACAACATCGAGACCACAAATATCACCCATACCTCCTCCACCCCCAAGCACTCAACAGTATCAGCAGCAACAACAACAGCAGCAGCAGCAACAACAACAGCAGCAACAACAACAACAGATGCAACAACAACAGCAACAAGTTGCAACAGCTGCAGCAACAAATTTTGATTCTTTGTACAACTTGGTTGGTGACAAAAAATTTCAACAGCAACAATCACAAACGCCCTCGGATTCAACAACAACACCAGACCAGCAGCAACAACAACAACAACATCATCATCACTTTTCATCTTCGTCATCAGCAGCATCAAACAACAGCAACAACTACCCGCGCATCGTCCCGCCAACACACTGTCACGTGCCTTTAGTGACGTCACCAACAAATCAACAACAACAACAACAACAACAATTAATACATCAACAACAACAACAGCTACAACACCCACAACAACCGCAGCAGACCGAAGAAGCCGTTTGTCGTAGTTGTGGTCACATGATCGATCGGAAATCATCAGTCGGCTCGGCGCCATCTTGCTTTATGACGTCATCAAAATATTTTTCCGGAAGTAGTGGTGGTGGTAGTAACAATAGTAGCTGCATTGGAAGCAGCGTTAGTGGCGTTTGCAATGTCATTTCAAACGAACAAAACTGCTGCAATATGGCCAAGGGTAACAGATATGCAACAAAGCCCGCTTCTTCTTGAACGAAAGAAGACAAACAAATTTCAGAGGCGGTACAATGGAGTAGTGCTAGAATGTTCTGTTTTCTGCTAAACTCTGGTCGGATTTTTTCCAGCAATTTTATTCCATGAAAAATGAACTTAGGCGAATCCTTAGCAGAAGATGCCACGATATGTTCTAGGTGTCCTCAAGTTTTAATTCAACCAGTTTTGAAAAATAACTGAATAAATTGAAGTAGCCTTTCGTTACAAAAATTACAACCAAGATAATGATCACAGTTTTGTAATGTTTGATAATGTTTTGTATCGTTGTGGACGAATACCATGTCATGGCGCGCCTCTAACAACAGTTAAAAACTTTGAGTTTAAACGGCTTTTACCCAGAAATCTAAAACTCAAGTAAGACTTTAGCGGCAAAAAGATTTTTTTGAATCAATAACTTGTGATCCAGCGAAAAAAATCCACAAAGACAGCAGAATTAAACACGGAGTTATAAAGCATTGAGTCAGTTATACTGGTAAATTTCAACAGCTCGGCTGATAACTTTCTTTCTAAATCCAAATAGGTGACTATAAAGAATATTTAAACTGTTTACACAAGCATCCATTCCATGTTTTGTAATTACAATTTGAAATCCATGTTTGAAATCAATGTTTACTTGCCTACTTGCTTATGCTTGCACAATGGGTTCGTTCGTTGAAATCCGAAGTTAAAAATAACCAATCCTGAACTTATGCATATTACGCTACATAAATTAAGTTTTTAATAATTATAATAATAATAATAATCAAAATAATAATTATTATTATAGCAATCAAAATGATAATAACCGATCAATCAATTGAACAAAACTACATGAATCTTCTCTCAAATGTGACCAAATCTAATTTGTACTTTGGCCCGTATTGTATTTTTGTACT
>NW_008704170.1:2471621-2476621 GCF_000326865.2 Helobdella robusta | reverse complement strand
CAGGATCTCTGACACGACCCCAGGATCTCGACTTTATCAGCAGGTAGCCAACGATGTGGTGCTCCCGTTTTTCAGGATTTTCCGGCCGGGGATTTCCAGACGGGGATTTTTTGGCTGGGATTTCCCGACTGAGATTTTCCGGCTGGGATTTTCAAACTAGGATTTAGAGATTAGGATTTTCCGAATAGGATTCCTCGTCTAGGATATTTTTGGAATTTTTTGGAATTATTTGGAATTTTGGAATTTTTGAACTATCTTCAGCACGGTGTGTGTTACTTTTGGAATTTAGATTTGAGTTGCGCACGCATTTCAAGGTGTGTTCTCTTTCAATTGGCTTGCAGGCTGCAACAGCCTTTGTGTGTGTGTAGTTTTAAAATGATTTGATTGTATTCAGTGAATATTTTGTAGTACAGCGAGAAAATTTGAAGAGGTTTATGAGAGTTCTTCTTAGAGAGAGATAGAGGAGTGGGGCATTCAGGTCGGCAGCATGCAAACCTTGCACCGTGTAATACAACTGCTGATATGATTATATGCACAGCTTCACCAGCGAGATTTCGTTACTATATCAACAGTTCACTACCGGTACTTGGTTTGTACTTGGCCGAGGTTATGATGATGATGATGGTGGTGGTGGTGATGATGATGATGAATATGACGGTTATGATAATGGTTATGATGATTATGATGATGATGATGGTGGTGGTTATGATGTGATGGTTATGATGATTATGATAATGGTTATGATGATTATGATGATGAGAATGATGGTTATGATGATGATAATGGTGGTGGTGGTGATGATGATGGCGGTGGTTGTGGTGATGATAATTGTAATCTTTCGAACGAAGAAAACGCAACAAAATTGTTCAACAACAAAATTAATTTCTTATGATAAAGCTTATTCTATAAAAATGTTTAATTTGATTGTTCATTTAATTACGTATTTATTTAAAAAATATTTGGTCAAATATCAATAAATTAAGAGTAGTAACCAAAAATTTAACCTCGAGATATTTGATATTTTAACACACATTCATCCATTCATTCATTCATTCATTCATTCATTCATTCATTCATTCATTCATTCATTCATTCATTCATTCATTCATTCATTCATTCATTCATTCATTCATTCATTCATTCATTCATTCATTCATTCATTCATTCATTCATTCATTCATTCATTCATTCATTCATTCATTCATTCATTCATTCATTCATTCATTCATTCATTCATTCATTCATTCATTCATTCATTCATTCATTCATTCATTCATTCATTCATTCATTCATTCATTCATTCATTCATTCATTCATTCATTCATTCATTCATTCATTCATTCATTCATTCATTCATTCATTCATCCATTCATTCATTCATTCATTCATTCATTCATCTCCCTTCATTCTTCAACGTTATTTTTACAAAGACCTTCCAAACAAATTTTAACATCAGTAACAATTATCAAGGCTTTAAAAATAAAATTGATAGTTATATTTAGACACACACAAACACACACACACACACACACACACACACACACACACTACACACATACGCACGCACACGCGCACACACGCACGCACACATGCCTTACGTTACAATCAAGTTTTAGAATTAAAATTATACACATTAAACAATAAAAGAATAATAACTGTTAACACAAAGCTACTATTATTATTATTATTATTATTATTATTATTATTGTCATTAATATTGATAGTATGATTATTATTATTCATTTTATTATTATTTTTATTATTAAAATAAAATTTAACAACGAAATAATCTGCCACATTAATTTTCCTGTACCCTCATCAACTTCTATTGAATTAAAAAATTACCGGAAAATATTTAGAAAAAATTATGCGCTACAAAAATCTACATAGATAAGATAGGCGGACGATGATGCTAAACTAGGTACTATTACCTTTGCTTTATATAGTGTCTTCGTCAGCCAATCAGCATACCTATCTGGCTCTAATACGTAATACAGGTAAGAGGAAATGATGATGATGATGATGACGACGACGACAATGACGATAATGATGCTAGTGGTGATGATGACGATGATGATAGTGGTGATGAGGATGATATTGATGATGATGAAGACGACGACGATGATTATTTTGATTGATAGCTATCTTCTAGAGTAGACAAACAAATAAATCAGCATGAATAGATCTTGATCAATGGTTTATAGACACAACCTTCACATCTTCATTCTTTCATTTTTCTTTGTTCCATCCTTTTTTTCTTTCTCTCATTTCGACCATCCTCATCATCATCATCATAATCATCATCATAGCCAGAAGCAGCAACAAGAATATCATCATCACTCCCATAGTCGTCGTCATCATCATATCCAACTCACCGTAAAAAGAATAAATCAATTTCATGATAGCATATTTTAACAAGAACTATCATCATCATCATTATCCTCTACGTCATCATCATGGCCATCTACGTCATTCTCATCGTCTTTATCATCACCAACAACAGCATCATCATCGTCGTCATCGTCGTCATCATTAAAATCATTAAAATTTTCGTTTGACTAACAATAAAAAACTGATTTGTAAGATATATCTGACGGGCATAAAGATACGTGAATGTATGTATATATGCGTGTTTGTTTGTTTGTATGTATGTATGTATGTATGTATGTATGTATGTGTGTGTATGTATGTAAGTTTGTATGTATGTATGTATGTGTGTGTATGTATGTAAGTTTGTATGTATGTATGTATGTATGTATGTGTGTGTATGTATGTAAGTTTGTATGTATGTATGTATGTATGTATGTGTGTGTATGTATGTAAGTTTGTATGTATGTATGTATGTATGTATGTGTGTGTATGTATGTAAGTTTGTATGTATGTATGTATGTCCGGTACTGAGATACAAGTAGAAAAACTTAAAGTAACATTAGAAAAAAAACGGCTGAAAATGATGAAATGATGGAAAGTTTATGAAAGAACTAGAGAGAAAGAAAAAAAAGAGAGAAAAGAAGAAAGAGAGAAAGGAAAAGAGAGAAAGAGAAAGAAAGAAATAAAAAAAGATAAAAAAAAAATGGAGGGAGAGAGACAGAGAGGCAGACGCAAAAAATAATAATGTTTTCATGAATGGGCAGCAGGTATGTATGCAAGTTTTTTATCTGTAGTACCCGGTGTATTCTAGGTACACAACGCCATTAGATCATACAACAGTGTACACATACATACATACACACATACATACAGACATACAAACATACATACATACAGACATACATACACACTTACATACATACATACATACATCTATTACATCATCTTCATGATAACATCTTCATGTCCATAATTTCATTCTAACCAATGCGTTTCTATCATCGCCAAATCATCTCCACATTGTCACATCACTTGTATCGTGACGTCATAAAATCTTCGTTTACGTCATCACCGTCATTCTTTTTTAATTAGTTTTTTTCAACTAAATCCAGGGTCATTTGATTTGCTCACAGATAAAATCAACAACAAGCAGATAAGAATAATAATAGTAGCAACAACAATAAAAATAAAAATACCCAAGAACTGAGAACAAGGGTATCTGTAGCATCATTTCGTGCACATCCAACTAATTTGAAGAACAATTTAATAAGCCTCTTTTCATTGCCGAAAAAAATTGTATTTTCACTGTTTGTCTGCGAGTTCGTCTCTTAATTTCTCTTTCTCTCTCGATCTTTCTCTCTCTATTTCTCTTTCTCTCTACGGTTTTTTTCTTACTTACTGTCTCACCATTCCTTTTATTCACTCATTTCGTTTATCAATGGATCAATTAATTTCTCTATATATCAATTAATTTCTCTATATATCAATTAATCAATCAATTAATCAATCAATTAATCAATCAATTAATCAATCAATTAATCAATCAATTAATCAATCAATTAATCAATCAATTAATCAATCAATTAATCAATCAATCCTTCTATCTCTCTTACTTTCTCTGTTCTACGTTAATCTTCTTTGAACGCTGATGTACAAAAAAATAAGCAGACAGGTTGGCATGTAAGCATACAAACCATCCCAGCAAACATTCCAAACACACAATCAGGCATACAAAACATACAAACAGGCATAGAAAACATGCAAACACAGCACAGAAAATCAAAACAACTGTGTTAAATGCTAGGTAGGAACATGTAAAAATAATAATCCTTCATTGCTAAACCAATGAAAGATTTAGTTGTTACAAAACACACATACACACACAAAAACACACACACCCATACACTCATACATACACACACATTCATATATACATACACACATACATACATATATACAATCATGCAAGATATATAAAAAAGAAGCAAAACAACGTGAGAAAATTTTGTATTTTTCAAATTCAATAACAGGTGTGTTCAGGTAGATCGAATGATATAAAAACACATATAAACAATAGTGTAAGAATACCTAAATACATACATACATACATACAATACATACATACATACATACATACGTACATACATACATACATACATACAAACAATCAAACATACATACTAATGTACAAACATGTATCAACATTTTAATGTACGGAGATTTTTGTTTGTTATTTATCATTTCAATTAGTTTCATAAATAGTGCTTTTTAAAAATTACACCCGACGAAAATATTATTATTGTTAATTATAATTATAATAATATATTTATTCATTATTATGGCCGATAATATCTGTATTGGACTATTCGTCTGGTTATTTGAACCGGTATTAATTGTAAAATTTATTAAACTTTAATCAAATGCATTATCCGTTACTCCGATCTGACGCTGGCATTTGCAATAATAAAGATAATAAAAACGTTATTCTTCTTCTTCTACTTCTTCTTCTTCTTCTTCTTATTACTTTTAATATTATTACTATTATTATTATTACTTTTATTATTCCTTTTTTTAAATTGCAACAAAGGTGACGAGTCTGTAATGGATTCTGATTAGGAGTTGAAATTTAA
>NW_008704170.1:2468743-2471380 GCF_000326865.2 Helobdella robusta | reverse complement strand
TTTATTTATATTTTTGTTCGTTCTTCTATCTATATCAGAATCAATCTGTGGCTGTATTGTTTTCTCACTTCATCCATTCTTCTCTCTCTTTTTCCTTCTTTCTCTCTTTACATCTTTCTCTCTTTCTTTTATTCTTCTACTAACCCTCCTTCATTCTCGCTTCCGATACATTGATTTTCAATTAGAGGCGAACAAACTATGAGGAAGATGATGCAGATTATGATGATAATGATGATGATGATGATGCTACTGCTGCTGCCGCTGTTGCTATTGCGGCTGCTGCTGCGGATAATGCTGATGATGATGCTGATGATGATGGTGGTGATAACATCGTTGGCCAAAACTTTACCGTTGAAATATTTACCAAAGGATGATGCTGATAACAAGATGATGTGAATGGTAATACTACTACCACTGCTGCTACAACTACTACTGCTTCTGCTACTACTACTACTAATACTACTTCTATTGCTAATGCTACTGCTACTACCAAAGCTACTACTACCATGTCAATAATACTAAAGATAATGATAATAATAATAATAATAATAATTGGCGTTGATAATGATGTCCTCAAGTATTTGTTTAAGATGGGCTTGAGATGTCTACTGGATGTTAAAAAAAGCTGAATAATAATAATAATAACAATAATAATGACATCATAAATTACTTTCGTTCATAATTATGATACCTTCATCATCCTCATTATGATTATTATTATTGTTATTATTATTATCATTACTATTATTATTATTATTATTGTTGTTGTTGTTGTTGTTGTTGTTGTTATTGTTCATTCTCGGTGTTGTCTTCATCATCATCAGTATAACCCATCATCCATAAGTAGAGAATTAAAAAGATGGAAAGATGGAGATAGAGAGAAAGAAAGAGAAAGAGAGAAAGAAAGAGAGAGAAAGAAAAAGAAAAAAGAGAAAAGAAGAGATAAAGGTAATCTATTCCAGGTGTAGTAACACGTGACCTGGAGGTACTCTGCTATTGGTTGTTGCTTCTCTCTGCCTGGTTCCTACGGCAACCAATTGCACTGTGTGTCACATCATCATCATCAGCAGCAGCATCATCATATCGTCATCAGCATCGTCGTCTTCGTCGTCTTATGACGTCATCATCATCCACACCATCTTATCATCATCATCATCTCATCATCAACCTTATGAAGTTATCATTATAATTATGTTATCATCATCACCTTCTTCATTGTATTTATCAAATGTGTGTGTATCTATATGTACGCGCGAGTATATGAGTCGTAGGGGTGAATGAATGAACAAACGAACGAACGAACGAACGAACAAATGAATGGATGAACAATTGAATAAAAAAAACAATAAACAGACAAATCAATAACCAAATTAATAAATTAATTAACAAAAAAAAAAAAAAACAAAATAACTGAATGACATTTGATTCGCTCCTACACGTACAAAACCTTCACAACGACTATCTTCAACATCGTAGAAACGCTTCTGACATCTTTTGACCTAGCGTTAATTAATTTCCTACGAATGAAAAATTATGACGAAAATTATGGCGATAATATTTATGGTGATGAGATGATGATGGTGATGATGTTGATGATGTTGATGATGGTGATGATGGTGGTGATGTTGATGATGGTGATGATGTTGATGATGTTGATGATGGTGATGATGGTGGTGATGTTGATGATGGTGATGATGATGATGTTGGTGATGGTGGTGATAGTGATGATGTTGATGATAGTGATGATGTTGGTGATGTTGATGATGGTGATGATAGTGGTGAGGATGATGGTGAGGAGGTTAAGGTGGACTCCAACAGTTTGACAATGACTTAGTTGATGACGTCACGACGAGGACGACGATGATGAAAATGAAGAGGAAGACGATTTTGGCGTTGAGTATGATGAAGCCGACGACGATGATGACGCAGACGATGACGTCACCGTGACGACGACGATGTTTATAATGACAGACACGCGAGAAACCAATAAGTACATTCCATCCACACGGCTGATGATAAATTTTAATAACATTAATAATAAAAACAACAATAATAATAACAATAATAATAATAAGGCCTAGCAATAACAATAACAATAAAAATAATAATAATAATAATAATAAATAAGTTATCATCACCGTGGGATTAAGAAAAATTGTCATTCAGCATGGAATATTAACAGCGTACGTTGATGCAGTTTTGGAAAAATTTAAGTCTATGGAAAACTGTATTCTGTATGTGTGTGTGTATGTTTGTTTGTACGTGTGTGTATGTGTGTGTTTGTTTGTATGTGTGTGTATGTGTGTGTGTGTTTGTTTGTATGTGTGTGTATGTGTGTGTATGTGTGTGTGTTTGTTTGTATGCGTGTGTATGTGTGTGTGTATGTTTGTTTGTATGTGTGTGTGTATGTGTGTGTGTAAGTTTGTTTGTATGTGTGTGTATGTGTGTGTGTATGTTTGTTTGTATGTGTGTGTGTATGTGTGTGTGTATGTTTGTTTGTATGTGTGTGTATGTGTGTGTATGTTTGTTTGTATGTGTGTGTATGTTTGTTTGTATGTGTGTGTATGTGTGTGTGTGTGTGAGTGTCTGTGTGTTCGCTTCGCACTTTTAGTTTTTTCTTCAAAACTTTCTCCTTCT
>NW_008704170.1:2467405-2468693 GCF_000326865.2 Helobdella robusta | reverse complement strand
AATCAACCAATCAACCAATCAATCAATCAATCAACCAATGAAAAAATGAAAAAACGAATGAACGAATGTAAAAACTAAAATAGCAACAAATCATATAAGACTTGATCATAACAACTGAGGTAGATTCAAGATGGGGCTGGAAGCTTCTAGACTAGTCAGTCTATAGTTTGTCTGGAGTGATGGTTGGTGAGACTCGAGAAGGGAGTGACAAATCTCTTCGGCGGCTTCCAAGGTGACTGAACAGCCCTATTTAGAAATAATATAATAATAATTTTTATAAATAATATTATTATAAAATTATGAAAATTATAAATAATAATTAATTAACAAACGATTGAACATTAGCACTAACAAATAAATCATATAATGAAAGAGCGAAAAAACGAATGAACGAACGAACGACGAACGAATGAATGAACGAACAAACGAATAAACGAACAATTAAACAAACAAATGAAGAAATAAGAAGATAAATGAATGAACGAACGAACGAATGATTGAATAATTGAATGATTGAACTAGCAGGATAGGGTAGAATTCATTCATTATAAATCTCAATAGCACGATCAACTCGCCCTAATTTTATACATTAAATTTTCTCTTATGTATTTCGGTTTTTTTTTAAATTAAATAATTGAAAACATTTATCTTCCAGATACACAAACTTCTTTTATATTCACAGACACAATCACACACATATATACCTGGAAATACAAACACACACTCCACACACACACAGCAAATACTCGTTTATTTTACTTATTACAATTCATTCTTCTGGTATCAGCAACAAACACAAAGTGCTCGTGATATGCAGGAATGCATTCACAGTCGAATGCGGTCACTGCGACAGAAGATCCAGGCACTTTACCGCTACGCCATACACACCTATATACATATATACACACACCCGCACAAACAAGTACACACACGTAATTAATGATTATATTAATACAATATACGTGAGGATATAGAGATAAAGTTATAATTAATGATTTTACGACCGTATGCATATGTATGTAAGTATGTATGTATGTATGTATGTATGTATGTATGTATGTATGTATGTATGTATGTATGTATGTATGTATGTATGTATGTATGTATGTATGTATGTATGTATGTATGTATGTATGTATGTATGTATGTATGTATGTATGTATGTATGTATGTATGTATGTATGTATGTATGTATGTATGTATGTATGTATGTATGTATGTATGTATGTATGTATGTATGTATGTATGTATGTATGTATGTATGTATGTATGTATGTATGTATGTATG
>NW_008704170.1:2461248-2463377 GCF_000326865.2 Helobdella robusta | reverse complement strand
TTAAGTGATAAAATATTGCAAAAGTAATAGAGAGAGAGAGAGAGAGAGAGAGAGAGAGAGAGAGAGAGAGAACGAAAAATGTGAATGAAAGAATGAAGAACAAGTTCAATCAAGCAAGATAGGTGGATAGATAGATAGATAGATAAAAGAATGATATAATTGATGTTGCAATAAATAATGATTAAAACTTTTTGAGGACACCCAGTTGTGGCTTTACGTATCGCTTCATCAATTATGAATTATTTTATTAAAATTTTCAGAATGATACAAAGAAATACAGATATACAGGAAATACGTTACCAAATACAAATTTCTAAATAAAATGTACGTTTGTATATATTTATGTATGTATACATATATGTATGTAAGTTTGTTTGTTTGTTTGTTTGTATGTATGTATGTATGTATGTTTGTATGTATGTTTGTATGTTTGTTTGTTTGATTGAATGTATGTATGTATGTTTGTTTGTTTGTATTGTATGTTTGTATGCATGTTTGCACACATAAAGAGATGAACGAATCTAACAAATTGCTAAATTTGATAAAAAAAAGCATTTATTCTCGTTAAGTTTCTTGTTTGCTGAACGCTGTCGTAAATGTTTACATACATACATACATATATTCACACAAAAACACACACATACATACATATAAACATACAAACATACATACATACACACACACACGCACAAATGTACACCTTCATACATCAATAAATGTATATCTGAGAACCCAATAAAACGAAGTGTCATATAACCATACATAACAAATGACAACTTATCATTTATAATTCTTTACTCACAAACAAACATATATACTTACAAACAAACAAACAAACATACATACAAACAAACATACAAGCAAACATACATACAAACATACAAGCAAACATACATACAAACATACATACAAACAAACATACAAACATCGTCATCATCAATTGCGTGTTCAGTTAACTGATCGCCATTAATTCCCCTGAGGAGTTACATCAACAACAATGCTATATATCTATATCTATATATATATTTATAGTATTTCAATTTTATATAAATGTTTACATTTATAGTCTTTGGTGGCATTCTTTATTGATGACGTAATTAGGCAAATGACATGAGCTGTGATGATAACCGCTAGAAACTCTTTGGTGATTGTGAAGGTGATGTTGATGGTGATGGTGACTGTGATGGTAACAGTCGCGTTGTTGTTGTTGTTGTCGTCGTCTGTTGTTGTTTTTGTTGTCGTCGTCTGTTGTTGTTTTTGTTGTCGTCGTCTGTTGTTGTTTTTGTTGTTGTCGGTTGTTGCTGTTGTTGTTTTTGTTGTTGTCGGTTGTTGCTGTTGCTGTGTTGTTGTTGTTGTTGCAGATGATGATGATGATGATGAATATAGTTATGTGGTTGATGACGGTGATGGTTATAGTCCTGTTGATGATGATGTTGTTGGTGGTTTCTGGTATTTGATGGTGACCTGATGACCTGTCCCCTATTATTATTGTTATTTTTATTGTTATTATTATTGTTATCATTATAATTATTGCTATTACTGTTATTGTTATTATTGTCATCCGTCTGACGTTCTAAAACTTCAAAAACAATTTGCGGAGAATCCATTCAAGCACGAGAAGCAGAGAGGGAAAATTTATTTTTTTCCAATTCTTTCAATATCTTTAGACATACATACATACATACATACGTACGTACATACATACATACAAACAAACAAATATACAAACACATACAAACAAATGTACAAACACATACAAACGAATCGACAAACCCATACAAACAAATACAATGCACTTCCGTAGGCAAGTACTTACCAGACCTTCCCATGCAAACATACATACATACATAAATACATACATACATACATGCATACATACATACATACATACATACATACATACATACATACATACATACATACATACATACATACATACATACATACATACATACATGTAAACATACATACATACATATAAACATACATACATACATATAAAAATACATACATACATACATAGATACATAGATACATACATACATACATACATACATACATACATACATACATACATACATACATACATACATACATACATACATGTAAACATACATACATACATATAA
>NW_008704170.1:2453370-2461198 GCF_000326865.2 Helobdella robusta | reverse complement strand
ACGATGAATGAAAAAAAATTCTTAATGACAAAAAGAACGAAAGAAGGAAAAAATGCAAGTAAGAAGGAGAGGGTAAAAGAAAAAGAGAGTGAGTGAGAAAGATTGAGAGAGAGTGAGAAAGATGGAGAGAGAGAAAAAAAGTGGAGACGAATAGTGCCAAGATTTGAGAAAGAAATATTGAGGGAGTGTGAAAAGCTAAAAAGAAAGAAATAAAAAGAGGAAGGACGAAAAATGCAGAGAGAGAGAGAGAGAGAGAGAGAAAGAGAAAGAAAGAGAGAAAGGATTAGAGCGAAATATTTAACCATTATATAGAGAAAGAGGAAAAAATAGCAAACAGACAGACAAACAGACAGACAGACAGACAGATAAATAATCAGATAAAATAAGAAAGAGAAAAAATAAAGAGTGAGTGACAAATAAAGAGATAGAGAGAGAGAAAGCGAGTTTAAAAAATGCGAAAATATCTTTTGTTACAAAAACAGACAGCCAAGTCAATCTTCATTTGTTTACGTGTTGTGGTGTTGTCTTGTTGTCTTGCTTTGTTTCCAAAATTATTCTTCCAAAGTTATTATACGTATATTGTTATTATTATTTGTTATCATTGTTATTGTTGTCGTTGTTGCTTTTGTTGCTGTTTAGTCTTCTTCTTTTTCTTCTTATTGTTGTTGTTGTTGTTGTTGTTGATGATGTCGTTGTTGTAGTTGTTTCACAAATCTTTTTGGTCATATAATAACAATAATAATAATAATAATAATAAGAACAACCATAACAATAACAATAATAATAATAATAATGAAGTAACCAAAAAAACAAAATAACGAAATTTGCAGACGTCATCGGGCGAAATTAAAATCAACGATCCTATAAAATAAGTTCTGTCCGCGAAAAAGTTTTTTATTCTATGGTCTTGTTGGTTGTTACTGTGTCTTTGTTTATTATTTGTTGTTGTTTTTTCATCAATAATTATGTTTATTTCATTTCTTTGTTTTTTTTTGGTTTATTTTGGTTCTCTTGTTCAATTTTAACGGTGTTATTACGAAAATTCCTGATTAGACTTGTATACCTCACAGGTGGATGGGCGATCATTCTGTAGCACGACACATCAGCCTGTATCTCGTATTGTATAGTATACCAACGTATTCTATTTGGTATCGCAGTATTTGTCTTGTATCTTGTTGTTGTATTTCTACGTGTTGAGAAGGTTTTTTTGCTTCATGACATCGTGTTTGAACTGGATAGACACACTCACTCTGACTACTTATATCTTCTTCTATCTATCTATCCATCCATCCATCTTTCTCTTTTTCTTCCACTTTTTCTTTCTTTCTTTTTTCTCTCTTTCTCTTTCTTTCTATTTCCTTTTCTCTCTCTCTTTCTCTCTATCTCTCTCTCCATTACTCTCATATGAGTAACACGATGAAAGCAGTGTTGCTTGATACAAAGTTGATGATGGTGACACTACAAAGGTGGTGGTGACGATGAAAATGATGATGATGATGACGATGGTGGTGGTGATGATGACGATGATGATGATGATGACGATTATTAATAAAATTTGCGTTCGCACTAACCGGTGTCTACCATTTATAATTAAAATAAATCAAAATGGCGTCAATTCTAGAAGTCATGATGATGATGATGATGATGATGATGATGATGATGATGATGATGATGATGATGATGATGATGACGACGTTAACCTTGTTAATGATGATGACTATGATGGTGGTGGTGATGATAACGATGATGATGACGATGATGATGATGACGAGGATTATTAGCATAAGGTTCAACATTCTGATGGGCGAAGTATTAGATGAGTCGTGTTAATGAAGCATAGGTATAAAAAATTTATAGCGAGAAAGAAAGAGAGAGAGAGAAAAAAAGAGAAAAAGAGAGAGAAGGAAAAAATCAAGAAAAAAGAAAGAATGAGGAGAGAGAGTGGGAGAGAAAATTACGTACAAGTACATTATGATTTAGTGAAAATCTTCATACGTCTTTATCATATTATCGCCACGTCACGTTTTGTTTCATACTTCTTAGTTTTTTTTTTAATTTTTTTGTTGTCTTTGCTCTTTTTCGCGCCTATTTTCATAGTTATTTTCCAACAATTCTTTGAAAAAAACTATCTTTAGTTCTTTGTTTGGGTCATTTTTAATTTTTTATCACCGTACAACTGAACTACCTGAAATTTGAAATAATAATCCTTCCATCTTTTTATCTATCATCTATCTATTCATTCTTTCATTTTTCCATCTATCCATCCATCCATCTACCCATCTATCCATCAATCGTTTTGACCATCCAACCATCTGACCATCAATCATTCTGTTCATCAATTAAATCGTTGTACTGTCCGGCCATTCATCTAGCGATCTGTCATTCATTCATTCATTAATTCATTCATTCATTCATGCATTCATGCATTCTTTTTTTCTTTCTTTCTTTTTATCTATCTTTCCGTCTGTCTGTCTTTTATTAACCCATTGGCCGTTCTGCAATCGTTTGTTTAGGCGTTCAATTACTATTTTATATTTTATTAATTTGTTGATTCTTTCATTCATTCATTTGTTCATTAGTTTGCTCGTTTCTTCACTCATTCTTTCTTTTAAGGGATGGTTTGTTCTTTCATTCATTTATTCCATCATTCACTCAATTGTTTATGTACACTTGTATGTACGTGTGAGTGTGCGTATGTTTGCATGTATTTATTTATGTATGTATGTATGTATGTATGTATGTATGTATGTATGTATGTATGTATGTATGTATGTATGTATGTATGTATGTATGTTTGCATGTATGTATGTGTGCATATATTTTTTTGTTTATATCATCATCATCATCGTCATCATGAGCCTCATTAAAGTGACGTCTATACATGCATCAATATATACACGTCACAGATGACGTCATAAACCATGCTCATTTATCATTGGACGGATAGGACCCACCATATTTCAGCATTTAGCCAACCATTAAACAACAACAACAACAACAACAATAATAATAATAATAAGGACAATAATAATGACAACAACAAATACAACAACAACATAATTATCATTATTAACAATAGCTAGAACATCAACAACATAGAGCAACAACAACAACAACAACATAAAAACAACAACATAGAAACAAAAACAACAACAACTTATCAACAGAGAAACGCCATTGTTAATGTTTAAGCCTCGAAAATGGCTGGATAAATGCGGTTTTGAATTGCACAAACTCGCACGCACACACACGCACACACGCACACACGCACGCACGCACATGCATACAAGCACATATACATATATACATACATATACACAAACATTAATCCCATTTGGAATAATTTTGTATCTTTTAAAAACACAAAAAACTATGTAAAGACGGTAGTTAATAAAATATACAAAGTTATTGGTGGCAAGGCTCCGAAAGTTTGCGACAAATTAACTCCAAACACCATGATGGAGGTTTCGATTCTCATACTTCAACTCATAATTTAAACAGGGCTACATGTTATGAAATTGAACCTTCAAACATACCACAAATAAACTACAAGAACTTCAATAATTTTTTTCAAAGTACATGCTTTTCATTAAATATGTATGATCGCACAGAACAATTATTAACCATATATATGATGTTAAACATTCGTCAAATCAATATAACTTCTGTCTTTATATAAAAACTTATCCATTAAGAAAATTATAGATTTTCAAACTAATCCACTTAGAAAACTATAGATTTTCAAACCCATTTGAATACTCAAACTTGTCGCCAAAGAAGGACAATGACAAATGTTAGAATTTGGTCTGTTAGAGGAATTAAGCTGTGGAATAAAATTGTCAGTTTTGAAGCCAGAGATCTGCTGAATAATTCTTTTAAAAATTTTGTTAAAGAAAGTCTGCATATTTGACACATATACACATATTTACATACATATACACAGACATACATTTCAAACATGCAAACAAACATACATACATACAAACATACATACATACAAACATACAAAGACACAGAGAGTGAAATCTGGTGTAAAACAGATTCATTAGTTTGCACGTAAGTATTTACAGTTGGAATGCAAATACATTTAGGGTATTTTGTGTTTGCTTTTGTATATTTGTCTATATTTTTTGGTATGTTTGTGTATTTTTCTACAAGTATGTATGTATGTATGAATGCAAGTATGTATGCATGCATGCATGTATGCATAATGTATCGATCAACATAGGTATGACAAATGCATTTTTATAAAAGGTTTTTTTTTCCTATGAATATTATGCGCTATAAAAAAAGGTAAATAACATAATGATGTTTGTATCTATGGAACATGACGTCATTACCATTTTTCTCCTTCCGGTTATAAATATCATTACGTCGTCGTCGTCATCTTCATCGATAGTTCTACAGTTTTTCTTTTTCTCTCTTTCTCATTAAGATTAGATGCTTACCTGCTCTCTGATTGGTCAATAAATTAAGAGGGGGTGGTTATTGTTGTCGTTGTTATTGTTTTTGTTGTTGTCGTTGTTGTTGTTATTGTNGTCGTTGTTGTTTTTGTTGTCGTTGTTGTTGTTTTTGTTGTTGTTGTTGTCGATGATGGTGTTGTTGTTGTTGATGATGATAATGTTGTTGTTGTTGTTAATGATTTCATTGCGCTATTCACTTTTTATAAAGTTTGTTTAAAGAAATTTGTATTGAAATCATTTAATTTTTTAACTGAGAAAAATACAAACGTACAAATAAAAATACAAACATACAAAAATACAAACCTACAAAAAAAAATACAAATATACAAAACATACAAAAAAATACTAAGATACAATATTTTTTTTGTTTGAACTATAAATTACTGATCAATTAGTTTTAATTAGGAGTAAACTTGAAGCAAAATTAGTTCCACTTAAGTTTTTTCATTTTCAGAGGGTTCCGAAATGTTTATTTGAAAAAAAAACAACAACAACTAAGTCTATTAAAACAACAAACAACAACTACTACTTCTACTACTACAACTACTGCTGTTGCTGACGCTGCTACCACTACTGCAATTACTGCTACTACTACAACTGCTGCTACGACTACTGCTGCTACTACTACTGCTGCTTCAACTTATACAGCAACAACAACAACAGCCTAATTTCAACATCATCGTAATGTGGACGGAAAAGGTATTTCCATATATTTCCAATCTAACATTTATGACAACAACGAAAACAATCTTGCTAACATCTACAACAACAACATCAACAACATCATCAACAACAACATCAACAGGAATAATTATCACATCAATTACAATTGCAACAATCCTTGCTATTATCATCATCTTCACCATTATTGGCAATGTACTCGTTATTACCGCTATTTTTACCGAACGGTCCTTGAAAACCGTAGCTAACTACTTGACAGCTAGCTTAGCCGTAGCCGATCTGTTAGTAGCTACACTAGTCATGCCGATTTTAGCTATAAAAGAAGTCAGTCAGCGTTGGATTCTCGGAGCTGTTATGTGCGATGTTTGGATTGGCTCGGATGTCTTGTGCTGTACTGCTAGTATACTGCATTTGCTGGCTATAGCTGTTGATAGGTTAGTTGGTTGGTTGGCTGGTTGATTGGTTGGTTGGTTGGTTGGCTGGTTGGTTGATTGGTTGGTTGGTCGGTTGGTTGGCTGGTTAGTTGGATGGTTGGATAGTTGATTGGTCCGTAAAAAAAATAAGTTTATTCATTTTTAAATAAATTCTCAATTACATCAGTTCTTTTTACAGATCAAACCATTAAAAGTTAATAATTTAATAAAATTAAATTGCAAAAATGCCAACAACAACAACCACACCACCACCATCTACACCACACCACTACCAGCCACACACCAACAACCACACCACACCAACCACCACAGATATTGGGCAGTCACGCGAACTAGCTACATTCACGATCGGCCAGTCAAACCAATAGCCACAATGATATTTGCCAGCTGGTTTTTTTCAACGCTTCTCTGCGTTTTAGCCGCTATCACATGGTGGAATAACTACAAAATTATCAACAATCCTAGCTATAATATCAGCTATGAAAATAGCTACAACGATAGCTACAGTAGCTACAATAGCAATTACAACAGCTATGATAATACCTACAATAATCTAAGTAACATAAACTACAAAAATGTTTACAGCAATGTCAGCCATGGAAGCAGCTATGGTAGTAGCCACAAGAGACACAGCGCTAATCTTACTAACGCTGGCTTTTATATTGTTAACTGTAGTAACGCTAGTAGCGTCGGCAGATGTGGCAACTATAGCGAAAGAGGAGATGTTGATGACGACCTGTTGAAATTGAATGGAAATAATTCATCGATTTTAAAATCTGAAAAATCTGTCGGTATAAATAATGAGTTTGTGTCGAATTTAAGTAGTTATAATATCAATAGTAGTAGTAGTAGTAGTAGTAGTAGTAGTAGTAGTAGTAGTAGTAGTAGTAGTAGTAGTAGTAGTAGTAGTAACAATAGCAATAGTGAAAATACTGAAAATAGTTTGTCTAGAAGCGGGAGAAGTAGAGCCAATGAATGGAGTGTCGCTAGTAAAAATGTATCTTCCTCTTTTATAAACATTTCACGAACAATATCTATAGTAGTATCATCAACAACTAACCCGGCAACATCTCAATCAGCAACATCTCAATCAGCCGCAGCAACAGCAACATTATCATCATCATCATTAGCATCAGCAGAAACAAATTTTTCAACAATTCCCCAACAATACCACGTGACATCAAACAATCCTGACGTCACTGGAGAATGCCGGATCAGCCAGGATCTCGACTTCACTGTCTACTCGACTGTTGCTGCTTTTTACATTCCGCTCATTGCCATTATCATCATCTACGCCAAGATTTATCGAGTTGCTAGTAGACGGATTCGGAAAAAGCATTTCGCACAGCAACAAAAGCAGCAACAAAACCAGCCACAACGACTACAGCAGCCACAAGATATACGGCTACAACAACAGCATCAACTACTGCTACAACAATCGCAGAGTATTGAAGATAATTTTGTCAACAGGGCTGTGATAAAAAAGAAAGAGATTCTGCAAGTTAGTGCCGAGACCTGTTGCCGTTGCTGTTACTGTTGTTGTCTCGCAACGCCGCAACAAAATCGACAGCGCGCAGCGAGGCAGAGTCGCAAACAAATATCGAACAGCATGCTGGAAAAGCACAGAACCATCCAGTGCAGCAGCAACAACAACAACAGCAACAACAACAATGACGATTACGACGACTACGACGATGATTTCACAAAATCTTTCGTGACGTCACAGTTCTCGTCAACATTCACCCAACTACAAAGCTATTTTTCCTCATCATTTGTTTCTACTAACACAGGCCACACGTTTGTAGCTGCAGCTCCAACTCTAGCTACAAGCAAAACAACCGAATCGGTTACGAGCAAGGCAGATGGAGCAGCCACATTAGCTACTCAAAGCGGTTTCGTTGATGATGAAGAAGATAATAATGGAATAATTATTGATGGTAATAATAATGGTTTTTCCATTAAAAAATGCTCCAATAACAGTAATAAAAACATCAACAACATCCGGGAAGATATTAACAACAATAAGAGCAATAATAACAGCCAGGATAACATTAACCTAATTCACCAAATAAACGTTAATGTCTTTAATGACACAGACCACTTGCTTCAACAACAACAACTTCAACAACAACAACAACATCAACAACAACAACTTCAACAACAACACCAACAACAACATCAACGACTTCAACAACAACAACATCAACTTCAACAACAACAGCAACAACAACATCAACTTCAACAACAACA
>NW_008704170.1:2443648-2445229 GCF_000326865.2 Helobdella robusta | reverse complement strand
ATAACCGACCAACCCAATCAATCAACCGACCTACCAGCCAACCGATCATCCAACCAACCAGCCAACCAACCAACCAGCCAACCAGCCAACCAACCAACCAACCAGCCAACCAACCAACCAACCAACCAACCAACCAACCAGATAGTTCTCCTCCATCACAGACAAATCATCTATCTCTGGGTTAACGGCAACTCCCCTAAGATGGCCAGCGTATGTTGATGACAATGTCAAAGCCACCATTCTTAAAAATTCCGTTGGTTTGTTGTTGTTGTTGTTGATGTTGTTGCTGTTGTTGTTGTGATCACGTGACGACGACGAAGACGATGTTGATAATGATGATGGTGACGCGGGAAATAGGGACGACGATGGTGATGAAGATGGTGGGAATAAATTTGAAAACGCCTGAGCGGGATTATAAAATGATGACGACGACGATGAAAATGATGATGACGACGATGAGGATGATGATGATTGAAGATAGAAAGATGAAATTAATTTCTGTTCTTCAGCTCTCCGAATTTCCTCAAGGTCTTTAGACTTTTTCTGCTGGGTGTATCTGCCCGTCTTTATTGCTGATGATGATGATGACGATGATGATGACGATGATGATGATGATGGTGAGGATGAGGATGATGAGGATGAGGGTGATGAGGATTTGATGATGATGATGATGATGACGATGATGAAAATAATAAAAAAAAATAATAATAACAACAATTGACATCATGAGCATTATTTTCCTCAGTAATATCATCACATCTAAGTGATCGTTAAATACACCCATAACATCATAATTACCGACAACCCCATCATGTTAGCCCCATCATGGTCACACCATCATTGACGACCGGGGCCAGATTCAGAAGGGGACTGCCATGGGGCTTAGGTTAGAGTTAGAAAGACTTCCACGATAAAAAAATTTTTCCCTCTCAAAAGATATTTAACCTCAGTGACAACGTACCTTCCTTCGACATACCGACTGCAAGGCACTTCTTGTAGCGACAAGCGCCACACAAGCCGCGTTTCTCGGCCGTCATCTGACACTTACCACCGTTGATACATCTGTACGATGCTAATGATGTTGCTTGTGCTGATGATGATGACGATGATGATGATGATGATGATGCAGATGTTGACGACGATGATGATGATGGGGTGGTGGCTTTTCTCTGTAAGCAACGCCGGAAAAACCCCTGAGGAAGAATAAAATGATGAAGATGATGGTGGTGGTGATGATGATGGGGATGATGACGATGGTGATGATGACTGACATCTCGGAAAATACTGATCAGAATTAGAACGACTTTTTTTCGGCAAAGAAGGTATAATGGAAAAAAGGTAGAATGACGAGACGAACATTTTGAGGGGCGGCGCTTCGAAATCCGTCAAGGTTGAAATTTGCCAAAAATTCGGCTAAATTTTTTTTCAGCTTACGGCATTTATCAATTTCTACTGCCATCTTTGCAATAAAATGAAAACAATTTAAAAAGTCAAAATGAAGTATAGTCTGCAACTAGTAACATTAATTTAATATTCAGACATTCGGATTAATGTTTACCGACACACACTTTCGCATTTAAA
>NW_008704170.1:2442042-2443598 GCF_000326865.2 Helobdella robusta | reverse complement strand
TTCTCATTCATTCTCAGTTAATTTATTCTATTATATTTTCATTTATCAATTACATTACACTCATTCATTCATTCGTTCGTTCGTTCGTTCGTTCGTTTGTTTGTTCGTTCGTTCATTCATTCATTCAACGATTTGTGAATTGTTTGCGTTATTATTATATATTGTTATTATTATTATTGTTATTATTATTATTATTATTATTATTATTGTTATTATTACTAATTGAAAAGTTAGTTGCAGGTACGGTGATCACTTGAGCTTATTAAGCGCTTCAGAAAATCATCTCGATGATGATAATGACGAAGACGAAGATGATGATGATGATGACGTTGATGATGATAATGATGATGTTGTTGTTGATTTATATGATGACAAAGATAATGATGGTACTTATATATTAAATATTATTCTTATTATTATTATATTATTATTATATTATCATTATATTATATTAAGTTGGTCTTCTGATAACCCTATTCATTCAAGGATTATAACTTAACAAATTAGAAACAACAAATTCAATCCAATCAAACAATCAACCAACCAATCATTCAATCATTCAGTCAACCAAATAATCTATTAGGTTATTCATTCATTCATTCATTCAAACATTCAAACATTCAACCAATCATTATATCAAATCTACCAACCAACCAACTAACGAACCACACAGCCAATCAACCAACCAATTAATCAATCAACTAACCAATTAATCAATCAACCAACCAACTAACCAATTAAACAACCAATCAGCCAACCAACCAACCAATTAGCCAGCCATTCCCTCAAAAAACCTTGCAAGCCTCACACGTGTTAACTCCATAATGAAATCCGCTAGATCTTTCGCCGCAGATTTTACAAGGAGGTAGTACAGGGCCGGCCAAAATAGTCTGCATTTCTTTTTTATTATGGGTTAAATTAAAAAATGGCTGATTTGTTTTTGTCGGTAGAGTTGTTGTTGTTGCTGCTGCTGCTGCTGTTGTTGTTAAAAGTTCTCGTGTTGTTGTGTAGAGAGTTGCGATAGAAATTTTGTCTCGTTGTTGACGACGACGATGATGACGACAACGACGATGATGATGTTGATGATGATGTTGACAATGTTGATGTTGTTGTTGTTGATGTGTTGGTGGGAAGAGTTTAAATGAAACTTTGTTTTGCTGCTGAAGCATTTGCTGAAGATGTTATTATTATTTTATTGTTATTATTATCTCATTACAGTAGTAGTAGTAGTAGTAGTAGTAGTAGTAGTAGTAGTAGTAGTAGTAGTAGTAGTGGTAGTAGTACTGTTGGTTCAATTAAATACCAAAAAACTTTTGATAACAGAAATGAAAGTCATTGCTAATGATCTTCTGGCTGTTAAGTCTTATATACACTCGTATGTATGTATGTATGTATGTATGTATGTATGTATGTATGTATGTATGTGTGTGTGTGTGTGTGTATGTATGTATGTATGTATGTATGTGTGTGTGTGTGTGTGGTGTGTATGTGTGTGTGTGTGTGTGTGTGTGTGTGTGTGTGTGTGTGTGTGTGTGTGTGTGTGTGTGTGTGTGTGT
>NW_008704170.1:2430758-2441677 GCF_000326865.2 Helobdella robusta | reverse complement strand
TTTTCTCCGGATTACATAGAGGTTTCAATGCGTTAAGTCGCAATAATAACAATGTTGTTTGAGTGTGCGTGAGTGCAGTGAGTGATCGAGTGAGTGAGTGAGTGATCGAGTGATCGAGTGAGTGAGTGAGTGAGTGAGTGAGTGAGTGAGTGAGTGAGTGAGTGAGTGAGTGAGTGAGTGAGTGAGTGAGTGATCGAGTGAGTAAAAGAATTTAACAATTGCCTTTATCAGTAAGCTGAAGTGCTAGTTAGTATTGAAGTCTTCTAAAAAACGCCTGCTCATGTATGTATGTATGTTTGTATGTATGTGTGTGTGTGTAGGTATGTATGTGTGTGTGTGTGTATGTGTGTGTGAGTGTGTGTCTAACTAGAGACTCACAAAGTCTAAATAAGAACACTCCTATTGCAACCAGCAACCCTATTTCTTGCACAGAAAATTATCTTACTTAATTATTTTGTCCTTTTAGAAATTGAAAAGCTTCTATTCGTGTTCATGCGTGTGTGTTTCGGTACGTATCTGTATGTATGTGTGCGTGTGTCTCTGTATGTATGTGTGTATATATGTATGTGGGTGTATTATGATAGCTCAGTCGGTTGTAGTACGTCCAGTCATCCATTCATTTTATTTGTATGTAATTAGAAAATCAAAAGACCTTTTTTTATTAATATATTTTTATTTTAAAGATTCGTCAGCGCGTTCACAATTTGAAATTATTAAACTTTATAAATATTGAAAGAAAATTAACATGTGAAATAAACACACACACACACACACACGCACACGCACAAACACATTTACATAAATGTATATACATACATATATATTTATTTATTTATTTTTATATATGTATATATATATTTATATTTATTTATATAATTTATATACAGTGTGGGCAAATTTATATAAATGATATACAAATAAAACATTATGCAACCTATAATAATAATAATAATAATAATAATAATAATAATAATAATAATAATAATAATAATAATAATAATAATAATAATAGCAGCAACGAAATAGCAGGGGTGATAAAATAATACTATTACATTGAGGGCAATAATAATAACAATAATAATAATAATAATAACATAAGCTTTCATCATTTTCATCATCCACATCATCATCATTATCACAGAAATAAAAAAAATGTGATATATATATATATATATATATATATATATATATGATTGTGTGTGTGTGTGTGCGTGTGTGTGTGTGTGTGTGTGTGTGTGTGTGTGTGTGTGTGTGTGTGTGTGTGTGTGCATATATTAATTATATTTAAAATAATAATAAAATAAATAATTAAATTTCATTTCACGCTTTTATACGTTATAAAAAAAAGGAGTAAACCGACTGAGCAGACTAAAAATATATCAACCAATCACGAAGCTTATCACAGATGATTGATGTCTTAATCTAGCGAATCAAAAACCAAATCAATTAATTAGCACAACCATTCAACCAATCGAAATCAACTAATTAACATATTAATGATAATAACAGCATTAATCCATTTTTTTTAACACAAAATCGTCAACACAGTATAGTTATATAATTAGTCAGTAAGACGTTCAATCAATCAACCAATCAATCAACCAATCAATCAACCAATCAATCAATCAACCAACCAATCAATCAACCAACCAAAACATTAAAAATTTCAGTTCATCAACAGAATGGAGATGCAGTCGGATCGATTCCTTTAAAAATATTTTTAATAGAGCCACCGCCACTACCACTACCACTGCCGCCGATAAAGCTACTACTTACGCCACCAAAACTACTGCTACTACCAGTACTGCTACTGTTGTAGGTAGCACAGTTGCTTGTTACAAGCTGATCGTAAGTATCCGTTAGAAATGGCGATGTGGTTTGCGTCGTTGTGTAATTTAGGAAACCACCAAAATTATTATTATTATTGTTGTTGTTAATGACCTCACCCAAATTATTATTATTATTCTTATTATTATTAACCTTTTTCCCAAATCTATTGTTATTATTTCTTTTCTTCATATTAGCATTACCATTATCATTATTATTGTCGTTGTTGTTGTTGTTGTGAGTGGTGCTGTAAAGGGCCGACAAGAAATTGGCATTAGGGGCCCTGTTGTAGGAAGGTTGGGCCGAGTGGTCCGCCGGCCCTCTGGTGGGCGACAAAAGGGGTGATTGAAATTGCAGGACTGATTTCTGCTGCTGCTGCCGTCCTCTGTTCGACTTTTTCGTGATCTTACCTCCCCCCAGCACTAGAGATGACGATGACGGATTAGTAAGAAGTGACGACGACGACAAAGGAGGTGATGACGTTTTTTTAAACTTTTTCACTTTCAGTTTGAGGGGGGTATGTTTCTTGCTGCTGCCGCTGTGGACATCCTCGCCCTGACCTGGTATGCAGCTGTAGACGTAACTATCTGACGTCTTCATCCCCCCAGTGGCGTCATCCTTATCGGCGTTACTCACGTCATCCTCGCTATCTATTTCTTTCTGAGCGCATTTTTTGCTTTCTGAGTTCGATGACTTTTTAATTTTGAACTTTTGGTACAAAATTTTTGCAGGAGTCTTCGCTTCTTGAGAAAATGAAGATGATGTAGATGGGGATGATGATGATGCTGCGATCTCTGATGACGACAATGACGATGACGTCAGTGACGATGAGCACGACGATGAAGATGGTGGCACGCTATCGTCAGCTGTGGACGCCTCTTTAGCTTTAACGGTGAGATTTGATGAAGTTGATGGTGCCGTTGGGGAGAGTATTGTCGATGGAGTGTCATCATCTTCATCGTCATGTTCCACCAACCCCATTGAAGATGAAGAGGAAGATATCGGCGCGAATGTTGGCGTCCTGGAGTTGGCAACGATCCGAGCTAACTCCTGATCAGAAGCGTTCGAGTAGCGCTTCAAAAATTCCTCCAACGAACCGAGTTTTGGCACTTCAACAGCTTTCGTTTCTTCAACGCTGCTTGGTGCTGTCGTCGATGAAGTTGTCAACACTGCTGCCGCAGCTGCTGCTGATGTTGTGTCTGTTGACATTGCTATTGATGCTGATGATGTCGTTGATAATGATCTCTGCTCTTCCACATTTTCTTGTTGTCGCTTAATTTTTCTCATCAACCTTGGATCTCTTGAAAGCACTTTATTACCAGATGAGGCCGTGACGGCAGATGTGGAACATGAAGCTACCACCGGTCCCACACTTATCGCTTGGCTCATTTCTGAAGCCGATTCATTAGAAAAAGCAGCAGCAGTAACGTTAACAGCAGCAGCAGTAGTTGTAGAAGCTGCATTAGTAGCTGCACTATTTACAACAAACATACCGCCGCCAGTTGGAGTCCAGTAAAAATCAGCATTATTACTGCTGTTTCTGTCGTAATAATTGTTCTTACTACTAGCACTTTCAACCTGTTGGTCGGATCTTCTATACTTGAATACTCTGGGATCGTTTGACCACATTTCGTCGGCGGGATCCACGAAGTAGGGTAGTGTGGCAGGCCCGGTGTCCACGGGGTGTACCTTGTAAGGCCCGATGTACTTGCAGTCGAATGGAAGTTCGTTCGGCTCGGTTAGGCAGAATGATTTTGACCTGTCGGTGGCAAGTTGTAATTTTGTTTATAAAATTAATACCGTTATTTGAGATGACCAAAAAAATGAAGAACTTCAAAAACTAATTAAATGTATTAAGAGATATTTTAAATGAAGATCATTCACCACGCATACAAACACAGACAGACAGACAGACAAAAATTCCTGAATACTCACTCCAATACTGACGAAGTAGCTGATGCATTACTGTCACAACCTTCAACCAATAGGCTACTTTGTGGCGGGGGACTCATCAGATCAGATGAACAAACCTGGAAAGATGACGTCGACGATGACGCCATGGATGATGGTGTAGTTGCTGTGCTTGTAGTAGCAGCAGTAACGGCAGCTGCTGCAGCAGCCAGAGCATCATACAAAGCCCTCTCCTTTTCCTGTAGCTCGGTTATCAGCTTCATGCTCGTTTCAGAGAACGTGTTCATCTTTTCGATTTTGCACATTTTTATGTACAAGTCCCTCTGTGCCTCAGGTAGGCTGGCTAAGTTTATACCGCCTAGTAACTCGTCCTCATCTTCATGTGTGTTTTGTGTTGTTGTTGTTGCTGATGTTGTCGTTGACTGCTGATGGCTGTTGTTGTTGTTCTGCGATTCTGAAGTTGTTGTAGTTGACGATTTCGCTGCAGCTGCTGTTGTTGTGGTTGACGTTGTTGACTCAGCAGCAGTGGAAGCGGAAGGAGAAGATTCATTCATCTCAAAATTGTACAAGTCGAAGTCGTCGTCATCCTCGTTGTTGTTGTTGTTGTTGTTGCTGCTGTTGTTGTTGTTGCTGTCGTTGTTGTTGCCGCCGGCAATAGTATTTTTAGTTGCCGTCTTTTTGCCACTCACCGCATCACTATCCTTAGCAGCTGTACCATACAGATCATCATCATCATCATCGTCGTCATCGTCACGTACATTGCACTCACTGTTACTGTTTAGACTCTTTTTATTATTATTGGTATTATCATTAGTGCTATCATTATTACCGATGTTGTTGTTGTTGTTGCTATTTTTAGAAGGTGGGCTGGGCATTTTTAGTGCCACGGAGAGTCGTGATTGGTTGGAAAATTGATGATTGACATCGCCACTGCTGCTGCTGTTACTGTCAAAAAACGGTATAGCATTGCTAAAGGGCGCTTTATTAATACAATTATTGTTGTTGATGTTTTTGTTGATGTTGTTGTTGCTGTTGCTGATGTTGTTGTTGTTTATGTTACTAAAGTTAGGCGGTGGCATGCTATGCAGAGCACTCATTAAAATCTGGGGCAACATTTCACTAATCTTATTACCATTAATGCTATTCACATTATTAATGTTATTTTCATTAATGCTATGGGGCATTCGGAAATTGTTATTGTTATTATTATTGTTAATAATAAGGCTGCTCATATTATTATTATTAATATTTATATTATTATTACTATTGTTGTTGTTGTTGCTGTTGATGTTCATATTATTTGAGATATTTGCTATGTTCCCATTACTCAAAAGTAAGCCAATGGCTTGATTTATCGCCTGGTTGACGATCTGCTGTGGGTTATGTTGCTGCTGCTGCTGCTGCTGCTGATGATGATGATGAAGTGGTTGTTGCTGTGGCTGGGGTAGTCTGAAATTTTGAAGAGTCATATGCGGGACCTGCCCTAGAGGGTTTGGGCCAAGTAAGGGTAACCTGAGGTGGTTATTTGAGGGTAGGTTTGGTCTGTCACCTAGTAAAGATTTAGAATGGAAAATATTTTTGTTGTTGTTGTTGTTGTTGTCGTTGAAATTGTTGTTGTTCTTTCTGTTGTTGAAATTAGGATTTGGAAACGTCATATTCATGTTATTATTGTTAATGTTGTTGTTGTAATTGTTGTTATAGGAAAAATTGTTGTTGTTGCTGCTGTTATTGATGTTGTTATTGTTGTTGTTGTTGTTTGCTGGATAAAACGATCCAGGCATTGTTCTAAAATCCACGTCTTGATCTGAAAAAAAAAAATTAACCCATTTACATTAAACAAATGAATCAATATGAATGAACGAATGCTTGGAAAAATAGAAGAATGCGTGAATGAATGAATGAATGAATGAATGAATAAATGAATAAATGAATAAATGAATGAATGAATAAATAGATAAATGAACGAATCAATGGATCAATCAACCAATGAATCAATCAATCCACAAACAAATGAATGAATAAAAAAAAAAAAAGAAAGAATAAAAATCCCAGCGTACAATTTTTACCAATAGCATCCATAGACATTGGTTGTAAGTTTCTATGATCGACATCCATCAAAGATGATGAAATCATTGACGAGGACACAACCGACGATGATGACGACGATGAAGATGAAGTAGTAGCAACTGAATTTTCGTCGTTGTTGCTATTGCTACTTTTGTCATTATCGTTATTTTTGTTGATGTTATTAACGCCATAGCTGCTGTTATTATTATCACTATTATTATTATTATTATTATTATTATTATTATTATTATTATTATTATTATTATTATTATTATTATAGTTAGTATTGTTACTGCAGTCATAATAATCATTGTTGTTGTTGTTACTCGGGTCAGGGCTGCCTATATCGTCTTCAAACTTGCAAACCTTGATACCGCCATTATTAATGGTATTTCTTTTACCACTATTTACGTCATTCTTACCGCCGTCGTTGTTGTCGTCGTCATCATCGTCATTCATATGCGCATAGTTGTTCATCATCACGTCCTCAATGAAGACGACAGAGGACGACGACGACGACGACTGCATGGAAGTCGAAGACGACTGCTGCTGCTGCTGCAGCGACGCGTTGCCGCTGTTGTAGTTACTGTAATGTTCCTTAACATGATCTGGGGGAATGCCGAGTAAACTGGGCTTCACGTGCGGGTAGAATTTTGGCCTCCTGTACAAAAATTTTTAGACATTCAGGTTTGAAAGTAGGCCCATCACTAGCAATAAAACTAACAACACTAATTAAAATGACAGGTTTAAAATAAAACGAACCTCTGCACAGAATTGATAGCGGCCATCTTTAGAGCGGCAACTATTTCCTCCTCTGTGGCGTTCTCCGTATTGGGGACAACTATTTTTAGATCGAGTAGGGATGGGACCTTTTTCTTAGGAGGTTGGTCAGGGTCATCTGATCGGTTAATGGGAAGTTATGAATAAATTAGCATAATTAATGAGGCTGCGATTGAATCAGATAAATTAATTTATTAATGAGATGTGGAATTGAATTAGTATAAGAAATATGACGATGGCAAACCTTGGTTCATGGTTCTCTTTCTACTGATCTCATTGAAATCGTTCTGCGCAGAACAAATTTATAGGAAATGAAATACTTAAAATATAATACTAAATAAACAACAATTTAAAAATAAAACCAGCATTATCAACTACAACAACAACATCAAAATTAAAAACAACAGCAACAACATCAACGACCATTTCAACATACATCAACATGTAGATAATGGCACTTCTTCCCGTACGAACACTGCCCAGTAGCCTGGTAAGTCTTACAAATATCTCTGGTTACACCCTTCAAACTTCGATCATGTGAAAAGATGCAGTCTGATCCCTAATTTAGGGTAAAATTGTGACAAAAAGTTACAGAAGGTGGTGGCAAATTTGTGAAATTTATAAAAATTCTACTGAAATTGGTGGAAAATTAGTGAAACTGGGGTATAAATATAGTGATGTGCTTGTTTGTTGTAGGCTGCATTTTTAAGGAGTGGAATTTTAAAGTCGTGCATTCAAAATCATTATAAAACAATGGAATATATATGTGGAGTGATTCATATTAGGTGGAATGAACATGGCATATTTCTAGTGTCATAGTCTTGTGGTTTTGATTATGTGAAATAATTTTGTGATCATTCTGTTAGTACATTTTGGCAAATAAGTTAATTATGGTTAGGCAAGGCTGAAAAAAAAATTGTTCAACTACTTAAAATAAAATGTATAATAATAATGAAATCAAATGAATAAAAGAAATAATAATCACTTTGGCACAGTTTCCTTCGAAGAAAAATTTGCAGAATCTAACTCTTTTCTTCCCGCTCGATGAATATTTCTGTTGTAGGAAATTAGATAATTTAATTAAATATTTCTTTCATGGTTACTAGTCATCAACATATTTTCTACAACTGTTTTCTACAAATAGTAACCTCGTTATCATTCTGAAAGTCTTGAAATTGTCTGTTTGAGCTGTTAATTATAAAATAAAATGCTATTTTAGTAAATGAGTCATAAAAAAATTTGTTTTAAATCAAACTTTGAACCAAAAAACTACTAAAAGTTAAAAAAAATAAAAAAAATAAGTAAGAACCTAATGTTATAATCGTTGTCATCACTGTTGTACTGGTCATCATCAGATGGACAGTCATCCATCCCTCTAACTTTCTTCGGTACAGAGACACCATAATCATAGCCATCGTAGAAACCATTGTAATCAAAATAAGGGTCATCGGTGTAAGGCACTTCTTGGGGATAAGTTTCCTCGTGTCTTCTTTTCGACTGTGATCATTGGAAACATGAATTATAAAATAAAACATTTAACTCCCTTAATTGACTTAAAAGTTTAAATAATCCCAAGGTAGGCCAGGGAATGAATAAGATGAATTATTGTAAAACAACAAACGGAAAAAATTAGACTGTGAACCTTTTTGCCAGAATGGTGACTTCGGTGATGTTTTTTATCTGGTTTTGGTGTTTCTGGAGACTTTTTTCTAGTTTTTTCAACAGGCTTTGTATCTATATTTTAGGGAAATGTTTTTTAAGACAAAATTTATAAATAGATAGAACAATTCGCACAAAAATGATCTTGGTCACTAGACTGTTGAGGGTTACACTTTTTAGTAGGCAAAGGGTTGTTATATTCGAGTTTCAGATTTCAACACTTAATTTAATACATTTACACATTTATCAAGTTAAATTATATATGAAATAGTTGAAAAACAAGGGCCCAGCAAGCCAAGTTATCTGAACCCTTCTTCTCAAAAAGTGTAACTCAAAGTCAGTAGAATGACCAAGTTGGAATAGACTTTTGATTGGAACCCACCTATAACAGCCTGTTTCTCATCTTCACTGTCGTCTTCTAATTCGCCATCCTCAAGCTCATTATTAGTCTCAACTTCGTCCTTCTTTTCGTCGTCCCCCATTGTTTCAACTAAACTTTCCACTCTAGACTTTTTAACAAGATTATTTCTTGGTCAAAAGTGGGATATGATTGCTTTTGTGCTGAATTTCTGACCGGTGGTGATAAGAAGGATGATTAAATAAATTAATAAGGACCAATTTGTGTCTTATTTATGTTCGTGCCTTCGGTAAAAAAGGTTTTACCGTCATTCGTACATAAAATATTAAAATTAGAGATTAGTGAAAGAAACAAAAATATGGTTACGTGACCAATCATTCGTTCGCTCACAAATCGCAAAATTTAAAAAGAAAAAGTCACATGCAAGTAGTGAATTTTAAAACAAAACAAAATATCGTTTCACTTAAGTGAATTTAATGAAATTAATTACAGAAATTAAGAATAATGCCTAGTCCGAATCATTCACGTAGCATAAAGCAGTCCCTAAGGCGTCCATTAACGCGCACGAATATAAATAATTTAAGGCACACATTAACATAATTAATTCTTTCAACAACATACACACAAGAATCAAATGATTACTGTCGAATGATTTTTTGATATAAATTCATTTTCTAACCTTTGTTCTAACCAAAATTAAACACAGACTCGACCAAACTTAAGAAATAATCACCACCACCACAAGCTCCACGTGGTTTGCAGTTATTGTTTGTCAAATGGCAAGTTTTCTTTTAATTTGTGGTTCTGAAGAGCACAAATTAACAACAAATCACACAAGGACCTTTTTCATAATAATGTGACTTATGCAGTTTAGAAAAAATGTTCAAAATTGACGTAGGATTTTCAATATTTAAGACTTTTAATTACGAAAAATCTTCGCGAACATACATCACGGCCTTGCATTAGAATGACTAAAACAAGAATAAGCAAAATATTATATAGTAACAGCTGTGCACTTTAAGCCAGCAGTTGTAATTATGTAATGCGGCCAAACCACGTAAGGCTCATAGCAAAGAATGCCGGATGTAAAAATCAACAATAAAGAATTTAACAATTTTTAATTAAATTTAATATTTTAAATCGTGAATTAGTGCAATTTTAATTATTATTTAAAGTTAAATAAATTTTGATAATTATTATTTAAGTATTTCCAGAGATGGCAGGCTTAACCAGGCACTTTTCCGTATCTAAATATCAGGCACGTTACGCCGTTATAAACATAAGTCCACTTTTAAATTCATTCACAAAAAGTTTAAAATTCATTCAGCTAGATACGCAATGTTTACTAATTTTTCTTTCAAATTATTGCTTTTTAAACCTAAAAGTTTTTAAAAATAAGAATAAAATGCATAAAAAAAGATGGCGCCGTTCAAAAAATAATTTAGAAGAAGGCGAATTGAGCGATTCCGAAAGTTATTCATCGTGGTCATCAACTTCCACAGCAATTTCGGTTTCATCGTCATCATCATCAAAAGCCGCTTCCAAAAAACACAAAAGACGCCCGAAGAAGAAAAGATATAAGAAACACCCTCGCGAACATAAAAAATCGAACAGAAAACTTCCAAATTCACTCAAAAACCCTCAAGCGGAACCAGCTTTCTTGCTAAATAACAATCTTTCTCAGTCCGTCATAAATCTACCAAATCATTTTCTTCACGAAGGGAACTGCCTATCCCAGCTACAATACCCAATCTATCCCCAACATTCCAATCCCATTCTATCTCCGGAAAATCTCAACAGGGTGACGGCCATTGTCGGCGAAACTATAAGCGCAACTTTGACAAACACTTTGAAAAGTATTGCCAGTGCACTTCTACAAAACTGCCTATCCTCTAACAACTCTAACAATCCTTCAATAAATGCTCTTTCTAGTCTCAAATTTTGGAATAATTTCAACTCTACACTAAATTCTTACATCAACGTTAACAATAGTAACGTAATTAGTAACACAAACAGCATTAGTAACAGTGTTAAACAGACAAATTTCTCGAAACCGACTAAAAGTTGGTTACCAAGACCACCTCATGTTCCGAGCAACAATTCCAAATATACTCCTTACAAATCAACAAATGCAGAGCTTGCGAGTAAGGCCCAATTAAATTTTGACATTCTACAATTCGTTATTCATAATAATAATAACAACTGCAATAACAGTAACAACAACAATAATAACTATCAAGATTTTCTTGGTAAACCCTGCCAAAAAATCGTCTTTCTATGCTAGCAAGAAAAGCCAAGCATTTCAAACAATTTTAAC
>NW_008704170.1:2418258-2425758 GCF_000326865.2 Helobdella robusta | reverse complement strand
ATGATGATGACGATGATGATGATGATGATGATGATGATGATGATGACGATGATGATGATGATGACGATGACGATGATGATGATGATGATGATGATGATGATGATGATGATGATGACGATGATGATAATGATGATGATCACGTCATCGATGGTGGTGATGATGGTGTGGGGAGGAAGATGATGATGACGCCAACGATGAAGTAAGTGCAACAAAACTCCATCTGAGCAAATTTTTAAAACTCTCAAGACATTATCATGGGAAGGTGGCAGGGAAAAAAATTTTTTCACCAATTTTCTCGTTAAAAGTATCAGCGAAATTATTTTTGAAGTTTTTGAACATAAAATGAGAATTTTCATTCTCTTTTTTCAAACATACATACACGCACACACGCAGACACACACACATATACAAACTCATGTACATACAGATATACATACATATATATACATACATACATACATACGTACGTACGTACATACATTAGCATTCATAACACTTTTCCACTCTTCTTTAACATTGACATTTGAAGTTTTTTAATTTTTGTCTTCTTATTTTTTTCACTTATTTAATTTATTCATTTTTTTTATTCAATCATTTTTTTTCCTTCATTTACTGGCCTTTCGAGTGCCCGCCTTTTTCAAGTTAAAAGATACATACAAGCATACAAACATACATACATACATACATACATACATACATACATACATACATACATACATACATACATACATACATACATACATACATACATACATACATACATACATACATACATACATACATACATACATACATACATACATACACGACATCGCGAAGTGCATTTTCGTGTTAGATCAAATTCATTTATTCAAGACTCTTTTTTTTATTCATTTTCTTGCCATCATCGTTATCATCGTCATCATCCTCGTCGTCATCGTCTTCATCATCATAATGACCTTTGAACTACATAATGTTCACGCTTCAGTTGATTTCATGGACATGGAACAGTGATTTCTTCATTAGCTGTTTGGTTGATGTTGTTGAGGCTGATGATGATGATGATATTTTTTGTTGCAGCTGATTATGATGATGATGTTTTTGTTGCAGCTGATTATGATGATGATGTTTTTGTTGTTGTTGATGATAATAATGTTTTCGTTGTTGTTGATGTGGTTGATATTGTTGTTAATGTTGATGATGATGTTGTTGTTGAGGTTACCGATCTGTTCACTTCTATTTAAATTAACTTTCTTCGTTCTTCCAGTTCTTCCACGTTTAATTAATACGCTTGGCTAAACGATTAGATGAATGCTTCGATTAATGGATGAATTGATGAATGAATGAATGAATTGATGAATGAATGGATGAATAAATAATTTATTCAATCACTCAAATAACCAACCAATTCAATGAACGAACGATGAAACGAAAAATCGAATGAACAAATTTGAATCACTAAGTAAAAAAAAGAATGCATGGTTGAATGTATGAATACATGAATGAATGATTGAATAAATGAATGAATGAATGAATGAATGAATGAATGAATGAATGAATGAATGAATGAATGAATGAATGAATGAATGAATGAATGAATGAATGAAAAAATTGAAGAATGAATGAATGAAAGAACGAACGAATTATTGAATTAATAGATGTATAGATAGATAAACAGAATGATTGACGGTTTGGTGAATGAGTGCAAGAAAACATTTTTTATTGGCCAAATAAAGTATGAATAAATAAATAACTAGATGATTGATTGATTGAATGAAACAAGTGAATAAGAAGAACCAATTATAAAGTATAAACAAACAGGCTAATAAACGTACAATCAAACGAACGAACGAACAAACAACGAACGAACGAATAATTTATTTGATTGCATTTTTAATGAGGAAGTTAAGCATTGAAGACTTCTGTTTGACTGTTTGTTTTCGCGTTTATTAATAGAAACCAAATCAATACTACTACTTCTACTACTATTACTACTATTACTACTATTACTACTACTACTACTACTACTGCTGCTGCTGCTACTGCTACTATAGTAGTTGTAGTAGTAGTAGTAGTAGTAGTAGTAGCAGAAGTTGTAGTAGTAGCAGTAAGTAGCAGTAGTAGTAGTGGCAATAATTGTATTTTCTATTTCTGTACACTTCGTATATTATTATCTGTACAGTGTACGTACGTGCTTTGTACAGTAATTTGTATGGATGTATGTGTGTACGTTAAGGTCAGAGTATGTACAACAAAGTGGTTGTACGTATGTTTGTTTGTTTGTTTGTATGTGCGTGTGTGTTTGTATGTATGTGTGTAGTAATTTGTATGTAAGTAGTATTCTGTCTTGATAATGAAGTGTTTTTTTCTTGTCAAAGTGCAGCAATGAATAACGAGTCTGTTTTTTAATGGATTTGTATTGTATGTTTGTTTGTATGTTAGTTTGTTTGTTTGTATGTATGTATGTATGTATGTGTCTATGCACGTGTGTATGTATGCATGCATGTATATATATACAAAAGATATATGAAAGTGAATTGAATTGAATTGTGATTGGCAATGTAAAGAAGATGCCCATGGCATGTTTGTTTGTGATCGTGTGTTTTTGTGTGTGCGCGCGCGTGTGTGTTTGTATATAATTATGTTTGGTCGTGTGTGTTGTTTGTTTGCTTCTGTGCATTTGTGTGAGTGTGTGTTTGTGCTTGCAAAGTTGTGCCTTTGTCTTTAACGCATGCATGCTTAAAGGCATGTATACATACATGCCTTTCATGTGTTTACATACACATACATACATACACACACATACATAAACACATATACAAACATACACATACACACACATAGACACACACATACAGACACACATACAAACGAAAATTGAACAACACCTGAGATTGGACCGGCCAACACAGTTGGAAGCCTGTCTTCATTCTTTTATTCGTTCGTTCGTTCCATCCATCGTGCATTCAAAATTTGATTCTTTTCTTTATTTGTTTGTTTAATACAACATTCATTCTTTTTTACAGTCGGTTTGTTCTTTCTATCATATCTTCCATCGGAGTTTCTTCTTGATTTAGAATTTTTTCAAGTTTAATGCGATCAATTGTTTGTATTTTTTTGGTTTTTCACTCATTCACTAATTCACTCATTCACTCATTCATTCATTCATTCATTCATTCACACATTCATTCATTCACCCATTCATCCATTTATTTACTTTCTTCTTCATTCAATGGTTCAAACATCCGCCCATGACCAACAACACTCACTCACTCTGATTTCACTCTTGAACGTGCGAACGTACTAAGATGATGACGATGATGATGACGACAATGACAAAGATGGTGATGATGACTGCTATGATTAAATAGCTAAAAATGGATATAAATTATACATTATCATCGCCATCATCATCATCATTATCAACAACAACATCATCATCAACAACATCATCATCATCATCATCATTATCAACAGCATGATAATCAACAACATCACTATCATCGCTATCATTACCACAATCATCATCGTCGTCGTCGTCATCATCGTCGTCGTCATCATCGTTACGAGAGAAGTTGCAGAGGATAAAAAAGCGTATGTATGACTCATCTTCCTCATCTTCTTCCTCATCATCATCATCGTCGTTATCATGGAAGTCTTTGTCTGCCGCGATGAAGACGATGACGATGATGAAGGCTTAAGATTGTGTTAGGCGATGATGATTAAGGATGATTAAGGATGATTAAGGATGATTAAGATGATGATCGGCGACGACCATGGTGATTGTATTGGTGTAATTTTTGATCACTTCTACTTGTTAGTCTAGGAGAGACTGAAACTCTATTAGCGCAAGGACAACAATGGTTGAGGTATTTATTGGAAATCATTTCCAAGTCGTGTTTACATAACGGTCCTACTTAATGAGTCAGTTTGCTTGCTTGCATACTTAATCTTGTTTGTATGTTTGTTTGTATGTTTGTTTGTATGTATGTTTGTTTGTATGTGTGTTTGTTCGTATGTATGTGTTTAATATACCTGTGTGTGTGTTTGTGTATAAAAATTTAGATGTTCCTCCATTCTAGACGCTAGAAAAAGATTGGAAATTTGTCTAACTTCAAACATACTAATACATATATCTGTATGTACACACAAACATGAAAGCACACATACATACCCACATACATACATACATTCACGAGATACAAAAGATTGTATAATAATTTATGCATTTTGCTATTGTTAGAAGTATGAAAAGCAACGGAGCACAAGGTTTTGCTTTGAAGCTTACCAAAGCTTTCCGTCATTTTAAAGTGTGTATGTTCTTGTTTCTTTTGTATCTTTTGTATTTATTGCATGCATACAAAACTACACACACACACACTCACATACATACACGCACACAAACACACATGCATGCATACGCTCACTCACACATACATTCATACATACATACATACATACATACATACATACATACATACATACACACATATACAATTTATACAACTCGATACAATAGCCTAAAAATCTAATATACGATGTCAGGTATGTAGTGTTGTTTTAATTGCAAAAATCAGTTGGAGTCCTAGGTGAATTTGCGCATTGAAAAGACCAGTCTGTAATTCTCTATCCAATATACCCACTTGTATTGCATTGTATTGTATTCGGTATATAATGTATGTATGTATGTTTTTTGTATGTATGTATGTATGTATGTTTGAATGTTTGTATGTATTTATATTTGTTTGTATGTGTGTATGTATATATATATATATATAATTGAATTATTAATAGAATTTATTTAAAATATATTGCACTGATGATGACTTTACGTCGAAATACATCTATATGCATAATTTTAATAATAATATAAAAAATAAACGATTATAAAAATGGGATCTTGCTTGATTAATTTTAACAATTAAAATCATAAACGATTATAAAATGGATTTCAACATTTTGAATAGACTTAATTGTAAAGAACTAGTTCAAAATATTAGAAAATCAACCATAAAACTTGTTAATGCTGAATCGTCGGTGGATTTTTTGAACTGTATATATATATATATATATATACATGTATACAAATGCAAATACAAACATACAAATGAACCATCGCACGAAGAAACATAAACATTAAACAGGCAGGTGTGTATATATATATATATACAATACAAATTCATACAAATAAAATAAACAAAACAGAGGCACAGTCGCGTGAATAAACATAAACAAACACACACGCGCGCACACGACGCACTGACACACACATATACATACATACACACACACACATACATACACACATACATACAAACATACATACATACATACATACACACATACATACAAACATACATACATACAAACATACATACATGCACAGATACAAACACGACAATAAAAAAACCTAAACGCATATACACACAAAGAAATAGACTGGCGAATTTTCAAGTTCAGATAAAATTAAAACCAATTTAAATGATGACGAATCTGCGTACATGTAGATACAAACAAACACCCAAGCAGCCAGCATACAAACACACATATACAAACATACAAACGCACATACAAACACGCGTGCAAACAAACATATAGGCATTTGAAAATGTCAAGTTGACAAGTGGAAAACATGGGACATTATGTTATCACGGCACAAACATACGTCCATCTGTCTGGCTATTTTTAAACTAACCAATCTAAAGCCGACATATTAGCTAGTATTTTCGTAAGTATACAACAATATCAACAACAATAATAAAAACAACAAAAACATTAACAACAACAACAACACCAACAAACATCAAATGACATCCCAAACTTCGACAGCATTATATGAACATATTCCTAAAAATGCATATGTATATATACAAATGAATCATATGTATAGATATTTATATAAAGATATATTCCAAAATCAAATTTTTTATCAAACCAATCAAAATAGCCATTATTATAAAAATCGCCGACCAATGAACTGATAGGTTTTCTTCAACTGATCAACTGATAGAAAAAAAACAAATTAATAATTTTATAAATATATATATATATATATATATATATATCTGAATATTTATATGTATATGTATGAATATTTATTTGTATATGTATGAATATTTATACGTATGAATATTTATTTGTATATGTATGAATATTTATACGTATGAATATTTATTTATATACATACATACAAATAGACATGCAAAGCCATAACTGCCTGGTTTCTTTAAAATTGGACCGACGATCAAAATAGGCGTTTAAGTGATGGTAAGCTGTGAGTCTGAAGATGGTGATGATGGTGGTGGTGATGATGGTGATGGTGGTGATAATGGTGATGATGATGGTGATGATGATGGTGATGATGATGATGGTGACGATGATGCGGTTGACACGATGATGCGAATGAAATGAATTATTGCAATAAAAACGATGCTGCGAATTTAACTAGATGATGATGACGATGATTGCTCTGATGACGACCGTAAGGGTAAGAAAAATTACGATGATGATGAGGATGGTGGTGATGATGATGACGACGATGATGATACTGATAGTAAAAATGATGGTAATGATGATAACACCCTCTTAAACCCAAAACGAAAATGTATGTTGTGGACGCCACGAGGGCTTTTTATTGATTGAATGTCTGCCTGCCTGGAAGTTTTTTAGAGATTTATTTCTGTATGTTTGTTTGTTTGTGTGCTTATGTGTGTGTGTGTTTGTATGTTTGTTTGTATATATGTATGTATGTTTGTTTTGATGCCTGTCTGTCTGTATGAATTTAAGTATGTATGTATGTCTGCATGTATGGATGTATGTACTTATGTATGTTTTTATGTATGTATGTTTGTATGTATGTATGTATGAACCCGTTTTGATGAACAACCCATGGTTAGGCATGCAATCGTTTCCGAGTTCACCTTTTATCTATGTCCCTGGTCCCGCACAGTCAGGTATCTAGCAGCTCCATCCAGAATGCAAAAGGAATTAAATTTTTGTAATAAAGTGGAAGAGTTTGTTTTAAATAATTGTCTTCGTTAGGATCACCCGTTATATTAACTATTTTTCTTGTTAATTCTTTAATGAATAATGATGTGTCCTTATCTGTTGGTCCGAACGTTTCGATGCATATGGGTTGAAATATTTTGCTTAAATTGTTTAATGAAACGTATTTTTCATTTTTAAAATCGGACGCTTTAAGAGCCGCGGTGCCCGCCTCCACTGAAGTGTAGCCGATATATCGGTCAGCCATGGTGTGGTTCTCCCAAGCCAGGGACCGTCCCTGGGCCCATGGGGTGATAGTGTAACTATCAGGCTTTGCGAGGGGTTCCCGAACGCATCCACATCTCCGTTGGTGGCGCGCCACACATCGTATACTTGCATTCTGAGGTTATCGACATAAATCCCATCCCTCGGCAACATCAGATCCTGAAGGGTCATCGTATGTTTGTATGTATGTATGTTTGTATGTATGTTTGTATGTGTGTATTAAATTATACCTTACTTCAATAACATTCTGCC
>NW_008704170.1:2396776-2398277 GCF_000326865.2 Helobdella robusta | reverse complement strand
CCCTAAGGTCAACCCTTCACTCATCTGGGAAGATTGGATTGAGGTTGACCTCAGAGAGGTCAAGGTCATCACTCAGGTTGAAACTCAAGGTCGACACGGAAATGGACACGTGAGTATAGAGGATGATGATTGTGGCGTACGTGGTGATGATGACGATGACGATGAAGATGATGATGACGATGAAGATGATGATGACGACGAGGTAGATGCGCGGAATGGTTAGAGGTCCAAATGTTCAGAATGTAATAATGAGAAGCAATTTCATCTGCATACACAATTAGCGCTTTCCGTTATCGTCTTCCTCTTCCTGCTGCCCATCACCATCAAAATCATTGATGACGTCATCGTCGTTAGGAGTGACGTCATCGGCATCACTTTCGTCATAATCATCACAGTCTAATTATAATTATTATCAGCGCTTTTGTCATAGTCGCTTTTTAATAATCATAAAATTTATAATTACAAAATTACAACTACTACTATCACTACAACTACTGCTACTACTAACTACTACTACTGCTGCTGCTACTACTACTACTACTACTACTACTACTACTACTTTTGCTGCTTTTGCTGCTATTTATAAATAAATATATATTTATAAATATATATATGCGATCATAATTTGTTAATTACGTCATCATGACGTAATAACAAATGTCAGTATTATCATCATCGTCGTCGTCATCATCTTCATCATCATCATCTGTGCAGTCATTAATCATTGTTATCGTTTGGCTTTATTATCGTTAATATGGAGCTAGGTTTTTTGTTGTTGTTACAGATGTTATTATCTTTATAATTATTATTATTCATATTATTATTATTCATATTATTATTATTCATATTATTATTTATTGTTATTTTTATTTTTCAAGTGATCACATGCGCCATTTATCTTGATTACGTCACTGGCTTAGGTGCTTCTGATGCACGCATTAACAATTTCAATCCGAGCTTCTGCGTGCGTGTGTATATGTGTGCGTGTGTGTCTGTGTGTTAGTATGTGTGTATGTGTGTGTGTATGTGTGTCTGTGTGTGTGTGTCTGTGTGTATGTGTGATTGAATGTGTGTGTATGTGTGAATCCACACAAATCCACTCATTTCGATTTAACAATCTCTAGAAACTTATATTTCAGAGACTCTTATCCATCGATAAGAACAAAAAGTAATCATTAAAACATCATCAACAGTATCAGCATCATCGTCATTGGTAGTAGCAGCAACTGTAGCAGTCACACTAGCAGCTACAAAAGCAGCCACAAAAGCAGCAGCAGCGACAACAACAACATCGTCGCCATCATCATAACGATCATCATTATTATTTGTTGCAAAATAGAATTAGGCATTCATGCGGTGAGGTAATCTTTATGAAATTATGCTCTGCTAGAGTGTTCGCATGTTTGTATGTATGTTTGTTTGTTTGTATGTATGTGTGTATGTTTGTTTGTATGTATGTTTGTTTGTTTGTATGTATGAGTGTATACATACGTACATGTAA
>NW_008704170.1:2394662-2396488 GCF_000326865.2 Helobdella robusta | reverse complement strand
GTGTGAGTATTATATATATATATATATATATGTGTGTGTGTGTGTGTGTGTGTGCGTGAATGTTGTTGTTGTTGTTGATGTTGTTGTTGTTGTTGATGTTGATGTTATTGTTGATGTTATTGTTGTTGATGTTGTAGATGTTGTTGCCTGCATTGATTTTTGTAATCTTTTTTATTGCTTAAACTACTAAATCATAGTTGTCTTCTTTGTTTTTCTCAGTAGTCTTCCATTCAAATTAATTTTATTTTCTGTTCTTTGTTTTCGTTTTGTTTTTCTTTTTTTTGTTTCTAATCTTGTCTGTGTTTGTTTGTGGTTTGTTATTATCAGTTTAAACACTCAAACAAAGGAAGAGGAAGTCATTCATTTATTTTCCCGCCAAAATTCTAATTTTTTCAATTTATTTTCTAAAGCTTGCTCCGTGCGCAGTTTGAATTTTTTTTTCCTATTTACGTTTTGCTGATTATGTGACTGTTTTGTATTTTTTAACGTTTTGTTTTGTATGTTTTGCTTTGTATGTTTTGTAAAATTAGTTTTGTGTGCTTTGTCTGAAAAATTTGTATGGAAGTGTTTGTATTTTATGGTCTGTAGGATTGAGAAACACAGCGCAAATTATCCTGGGACCAATTAGGGCAAGGCGGAGGAACAGAAAGAAAAAATTATCATTGATATATTGGAAAAGTATGCATGACAGAAAGAGAGAAAGAGAGGAAGAGAGAGAAAAAAGAAAGATTATATGTATATTTAGAAACAGAGAAAGAGAGAGAGAACGATAGAGATAGAAAAAGAAAAGGAAAGAGATGAGATGAGATATACAAAAAAAAGAATAAGAAGTGGAAGATGACGAAAAAAAGTAAGATGGAAAGAGAAAGATAAAAGGAGGGAGAGAGTGAGAGTAAAAAGAGACAAAAGGTGAGAAAAAAGCATAAAAAAATTAAAACATTTTTCATCAAACACCGCAAAATAAATTTTTTCAATTTTGAAGAATCAGGACAAAAAAGTTTTGCTAACGGAGTAGTTGTCTGTCGGTAGGAAAATGTACATGTTTGTAAAGTAGAAATGTGTATTCAATCATTCATTCATTCATTCATTCATTCATTCATTCATTCATTCATTCATTCATTCATTCATTCATTCATTCATTCATTCATTCATTCATTCATTCATTCATTCATTCAGTCATTCAGTCATTCAGTCATTCAGTCATTCATCTATCCACTCATCTACTTATCCGTTCATTCATCCATCCGTTCAACCATTCTTGTTACTGGATATGTTTTTGTTATTTAACTCAACAATGCACTTTTCTTTCTATTTCCAGAACGGCTCTCGGATTTTCTGGAATGGTTTAGAGACTTCTTTAGTCATATTTCGGTTCATTTTCTTTTATTTTCATCCACTTGTTTATATATAAACATAAATTTTTTATTTTTAAACAACTTCTTAAGCCTAACCAAAAATTATATTTTGAAATGAATATTTCTTCTCGTACGGTTATGGATTTAAAACTTTTTTGAAACTCAATCCAACATTTTGAATTCACTTGTTTATGTTAAGACACGCACACATGCACACATACTAACGAACAAACAAACGAGCATACATACTTACATATATACATACATACATACATACATACATACATACATACATACATACATACATACATACATACATACATACATACATACATACATACATACATACATACATACATACATACATACATACATACATACATACATACATACATACATACATACATACATACATACATACATACATACATACATACATACATACATACATACAATCTAACACTCAAACTT
>NW_008704170.1:2388447-2394530 GCF_000326865.2 Helobdella robusta | reverse complement strand
CAATTTTTTTCATATATATGTTTTATCTCCATTCTTCTCTGAAGTCTCAATTTTTAGTTAATTATGTCGAATCAATATTCGATTTTGTTTTTCTAATAAAAGATTTTATCATTTTCATGATTATTTTCATCATCGTCATCGTCATCTTCATCACCATCTTTACTAGCGGCGTCATAATTTTGATGACGTCATATCACAACCGGCCAATCAGCGGCAACAACGCAGAGTATCATCTTTATAACGGTCATCATCATCCTCATCAACTTCACCATCATCTGTATCATCACTCACCATCATTGTTATCATCACCATCGTCGTCGTCGTCATTAGCATCATCTTAATGACGTCATCTCAACCAACCGATCGATAGCTGTAACGATAAAGTAGCAACATAGAGAATAAAAATATCGACAGATGGAACGCCGCATGGATGAATGTTATGTTTCAGTTACATCCGCTCTATAATTAGAAATAGTAGGAGAGAAAAAAAGAGAGGAGGAAAGAGAGAGAGTGGGGGAAAGAAAGAGAGAGTAAAAGAGAGAAAAAGAGTGAGAGAGAGAGAAAGAAATAAAAAAGATTGAGCGAAAAAACTTTGAAATTATTGAATAAGTATAAGAATATCAAATTAAATTAGAAAATAAGTGAGTGAATGAATGAATAAATCAACTAACTGACCAATTAATCAACCAAACAACTAATTAACTAACCAATTAACCAATCAATTAAACAACCAATCAAACAGCTAACCAACCAACCAACTAATCATTAACCAATCAACCAACAAACCAGCCAACTAACCAACTAACCAACCAACCAATAAATTAACCAATCAGCCAATCAACCAATTGCCTAACCAATTAACCAATCAACCAACCAACCAATCAGGGCCTAGAATATTCTGACAAGTATAGCATCGAATACAGGAGGCTGAAGGATGGACCCTGGATTAAATACAAAGATAGAAGAGGAAACGAGGTTATTATTATTTTATTATTATAATTATAATTATTATAATAATTATTATTATTATTATCAGTAGTGAGAGCAGTGGTAGTAGTAGTAGTAGCAGTAGTAGTAGTAGTAGCAGTTGTAGTAGTAGTACTGGTGGCGGTATTTTTTGTGTTATTCTAAACATCTCAAAAGCATTGGATCAATTCACGCTTTGTGTTCAAAACTATACAACATACTATCTAAACATCTACACACGAACACAAACACACACATACAGACACACATACATACATAATACATACATACATACTTACATACATAATACATACATACATACTTACATACATACATACATACATACATACATGCATACATACATACATACATACATACATACATACATACATACATACATACATACATACATACATACATACATACATACATACATACATACATACATACATACATACTACATACATACATACAAACGAAGATCTAACGCTTTTGTCCATCATCACTTCGAAGTATAATAAGAGAGGCGAGATTTAATAGCCACTTTTCAACAAATAAATAATTAAATGAATAATTGGGGAGATAATTACAAATTATATTACATAAAAATCATCCTACATTAAATTCAATTCAATAATTAGTTTATTCAGTAAAAAAAACTGTGATATTTCTACACATATAAACAAACAATCATCCAAACAAACAAACATATATAGACACGTACAAACAAACAAACATATACACATACAAACAAACAAGGAAACACAAACACACACACACACGTACATAAATTAGACGTATGTTCGTTAAATTTATTGTTAGCTTTGCAGTTGAACATCAAATAAAAGCGTGATGCTATGCGGGCTTCTTATAAGAATGTTTATTGAAAGTTAAACTGTTTAAGCGATACATCTTTCGTGTGTATATACATGCATACAAACATACATACATACATACATACAAACATACGTACATACATACATACATACGTACATACATACATATGTACATATGATATAGATGTTAATGTTTGTATTCATACCTTGGCTCTGCAGCCAATCAATCATAGGCTATTATCTTTCCCTTTGTCATTCATCCATTCTTTTGTTCTTTCTTTCATTCGTTCGTTTCTTAATTCTTTTCATTTTCTCATTCATTAATTCGATCTTTTATTCATCAACCGTTCATTTATTTGTTCGTTCGTTCGTTCAGTTTTTTTATTTGATAATCTATAAATTTCTTAATAAGAATTGTTGTTTATTTGTTTGGTTAATCATTCATTCATTCATTCATTCATTCATTCATTCATTCATTCATTCATTCATTCATTCATTCATTCATTCATTCATTCATTCATTCATTCATTCATTCATTCATTCATTCATTCATTCATTCATTCATTCATTCATTCATTCATTCATTCATTCATTCATTCATTCATTCATTCATTCATTCATTCATTCATTCATTCATTCATTCATTCATTCATTCATTCATTCATTCATTCATTCATTCATTCATTCATTCATTCCATTCATTCATTCCATTCATTCATTCATTCATTCATTCATTCATTCATTCATTCATTCATTCATTCATTCATTCATTCATTCATTCATTCATTCATTCATTCATTCATTCATTCATTCATTCATTCATTCATTCATTCATTCATTCATTCATTCATTCATTCATTCATTCATTCATTCATTCATTCCTTCATTCATTCATTCATTCATTTGTTCATCCACTCATTTGTTTTGATATTCATCCTTTTCACATTTCAACACACCACATGCACACACACACACACACGCGCGCGCGCGCACACACACACACGAAAATGGTAAAAGTTGTTTAAGTCACAATGCAAATGACTTCATAAAATTCAATTTGCACATGAAAAAGTATTACCACAGCGATGACGATGATGACGACGATGATGGTGATGACGATGATGATGGTAATGATAATTAAAAAAGTTATGATGATGATGATGATGAATAATTTAATTATTGTTTAATAATGCTTAATTTAAACTGAAAATCACCAAACTTTTTAAGAACAGTAGATAGTAATGAAAACCAGAAAAAAAGCAGAGAGAGAAAAAGGAAAAGAGAAGGAAAATAAAAACAAAAAGAAGAAAAAAGCGAGAGAGAGAGAGAGAGAGAGAGAGATAATTATTAGGCAGGTTTAGCATTAAAACAGAATCCACGTTATGTTTTCTAACTTGCAAATCCATATAAGTCCTACTGAATTATTTAGTCACGGAAACAACTTCTGCTACTACTACTACTACTACTGTACTACTACTACTGTACTACTACTACTATTTTTGCTGAGCTGCTACTACTACTACTACTGCTGCTACTACTACTGCAGCTGTTACTACTACTACTAATACTACAAAAGCCTTCCTCTTACGAATATTGTAAAAAAGTATCGCGTCATTCATTGAATTATTCACGAAACAATTACACATGGAAGGTAATAATTTTTTTTTCTTTCTAAAAACTTTTTCCCGTCTTTCCATTTTTTTTATTTTTTTATTTTTCCAATGTATTCCGATTTCGATATTTTCTCAAAGTAGGCACTCAAAATGGCTCTAGCACCAACCACTGAGTCACAACATGCTCTTGAATGTTCTAGTTTTTTTTTTTTTTTTTTGTTTAAATAAATTTAACCAGGTTTTCAAAATTTAAAACAATATTAGTTACACGAAGGCCACAAAACAAACATCTGTATTGTTTCAACTGCAAAACAACATACATACGTACATACAAACATACATACATACAACATTTTTTCAACAATTTTTTACGACTCGACAAAATCTTCTTACTCTTATTTTTTAACAGCATGAAGAAAAGAAAAAAAAAGTGGCAAATTAACTTAGAACACGTTTGGCCGGACGCACACATACACACAAACATACAAGCATACATACATACATACACATACATACATACACATACATACACACACATACATACAAGCAGACACTCAGTTAATATATTACACCAATCACACGCCAAGGCACGTAAAAGCCATTGTAGATCTTTGCATGCATGCGTTCTTACACACACACACACTCACACACACACACACACACTCACACACACACATATATACATACACATAAATACACTGGCAAACGTTTAAAATATGTCGTTGCGTGTTTGAAAAAGCATTTATAACACCAATGAAATTGTTGTTGATACTTCGATGTTGTGATAAAATATGCTATCACCTGTATTACTATACAGCTATTTTGTATAATTCATTCATTCATTCATTCATTCATTCATTCATTCCTTTCATTCAGTCACTCTTTTCTTTCTTTCATTCGTTTATTCCTCCATTTCTTCGTCAATCGATCAGCACATCGCATAGATTTTTTTCTCTCTATCTCCACTGTCTACCTAGCGTCCATTTTTTGCTGGTACTGTCTCAAGCGTGTTTTTAGGTTGCCCATTGTGGGATAATGTTTTTTTAGAACATTCTGGAACATTCTGGAACATTCTAGAGCTTTTTAGAACATTCTAGAGCATTCTAGAACATTCTATTCTAGAACATTTTAACACACCTTAATAGGTTCCAATGCTTACTTCTAATTCAAAGTGGCTTTTCAAGAATTTAAATTATTTGTCGTGAATTCTCACACGATCTTACATACACAAAAAACATACATGTATATAAAAATACATGCATGCATACATACATACATACATACATACATACATACATACAACAACAACAACTACAGCAACAATTTTCTTGATAACAACACGGCTCGGTTTAATAAATGACAAGCCGTGAAATAGTTTTTCACTCACCTATCTCTTTTTTTTGAATTAACTTAACTTATGTGCGTGTGTATATATGTGTGTGTACGTATGTATGTATGTATGTATGTATGTATGTTGGTATGTTTGTATGTTTGTTTGTTTGTATGTGTATGTATGTGTGTGTAGTAAAATAATTGAGTACATATATACGGAGCATTTATGTTGTAAACATGTTAAACTGCGATCGTTAACGTCATCGTAAAGAACATCATGAAGAGTAAAAACATTTATTTTTTTTGAGAAATTTTTTTGTGAGAAAATTTATTTTTTGTTGTTTTGTAATATTTTTTTTGTTATTTGATTATTTTTTATGTGTTGTTGTTGTTGTTGTTGTTGTTGATGATGATGATGATGCTGTTGTTGTTGATGATGATGATGTTGTTGTTGTTGATGATTATGTTGTTGTTGTTGATAATGTTTTTGTTGATGATTTTGTTGTTGTTGTTGTTTTACCCGCTCTGGAATTTTACAGCCCTTTCATGTGTTTATGATGTCTAATTGAAGTTTCATTTCTTATTAATCTTTATTTCTGTATTTTTAATTATTTTGGGTGATCTTGGTTGAATTTTTCCTAAGTTTTCTTTGCATTCTTCTTGAATGAGTCTTCAGCAGAATTGCTACACGGACCGTGAAATGAATTAGATTAAAGATTTTGTCGGCAGCGCCATTTGATTAATGTTCTTTTTTGGGTTTTTCCATTTTTTTATCTACTCTCATTGCTGTTACTATATTTAGCCCATTTTATTTTCATTATTGTCTGTAATAGTAGTAGTAATAAAAATAGTAGTAGTAGCAGTAGTAGTAGTAGTAGTAGAAGTAGTAAAAAAGTGAGAAGTAGTAATAGTAGTAGTAGTAGTAGCAGCAGTAGTAGTAGTAGTAGTAGCAGTAGTAGTAGTAGTAGTAGTAGTAGTAGTAGAAGTAGTAGTAGCAGTAGTAGTAACAGCAGCAGTAGTAATTGTAGTATGAAAATTATCCAGTAATTTAAGCGTCTACTAATCTAAATATCTTACGTTATCTATTACAAATTATTAAAATATTAAAATAAATAATTATAAATTTTGATAATGTTAGTTTAAAAAAGAATTTTTTCAAAATAATTCAGATTATAACCGGAAATACAAACGCAAATGATGCGGTCACGAGGGTTCTATCTCCACCAATCATAGCCAGGGTCATTCGACTTCTACCAATCAGCAATCGGCAAATGTTATGTCTTCGATTAGAATTATACGGATGCACGTGGAAAGGTCTGCTTTGATTGGTTGATTG
>NW_008704170.1:2375784-2380784 GCF_000326865.2 Helobdella robusta | reverse complement strand
TATTTCACAGACCAGCAAACAAACATACATACATACACGACTACATACATACATACATACATGGATACATACGTACACAAACATACAAAACAAGACAATTCATATTTGATACTATTTGATTATATCTGCCATCCTTTTTATGAGGTTTGTTCTGTTCCTCTCACATATATGTGTGATTGTATGTTTGTGTATATGTTTCTATGTGTGTATGCATGTATGTACGTACGTATGTTTATATGTATGTTTGTATGTTTGTGTGTATATATGTATGAACCTTTACAAGCATGGTTGAATTTAATCAATGTAATTTTTTTCATTGCTCCATTATTATCTGTTATGCAATTTTTATTCCCACAACAACTAAAATTGCTGCTTTTGAGGCTACTACTACTACTACTACTACTACTACTACTACTACTACTACTATTACTGCTACTGCTACTGCTACTGCTACTACAACTACTACTATAACTACCTCAGTTACTACTATTACTTCTTCCATAACTAATTTTACTTTTACAATATTAGTGTCATAGATAGCTACAATTTACACAAACGTACATACACACGCACACACGCACAAACATACTCACATACACACGCACACAACACAACACACGTATCACGCACATTTATAAGTAGGAATTCGGCGTTCCATTAATTTTATATCTTTTAGAGTTACTGAGAGATAAGATCAAATCGGAGTGATATTATTATTGGAATGCCTTGGCCGCTGTTTTATCTTTGGTCATTGCTGTATTTGTTGTTGTTGCTTCTGTGTCTTTGTTAGTTTGTTTTATCATTGTTATTATTATTGCTATTCGTAGTCTTCATGGCATTGTGATAAAAATCTTTACTTCTGCTTGTTCTTTGGTTATCTCTTGTAATTCGTCATCCTACTTTCAATTTTCATCATCAGCATCATCATCAGCATCATCACAATCATCATCAGCATCACCACAATCATAATCAACACCAGACAACAACGAAGACGACGACGACGACGACGAAACTACCATCCGCCAGACTTCGTCATCCTCATCTAAAAACAACCAACAACAACAACATCATCCCGAAAACAACAACTACAACAACAACGTCAAATCTGGTGTATTGGATGAGAATTTGCTAGGTGTAGTAGTTGGCGGAAGTATTGTATTTGTACTAATCCTAATCGCTGTAATTTTGCTCTGTATAGTAAAACGTAAAAATAGCAGGCAGCAGAAATATTCACAGTGCAAAACAACGACAACAACAACAACAACAACAAATGCATACGTCGACAAGAACTCTATTAACCCTTTATATCAGCAGCAGCAACAACAACAGCAACAGTCTACAAATACTATTCATAATAATATTTTCAGCAGCAACAACAACATCTTCAACAACAACAACAGTAAAAACAACAGTAATAATAATAAATTATTTGAAGTGATAAAGATGAACCCACAACAACAACATGCTTCGGGGAATATATGCTATGTTGATAGCTATCAAAATGGGCCTAGATATTTTGCTAATGCTGCTAATGGTATGTGGTTGTTGTTGTTGTTGACGATGATGATGTTGTTGATGATGTTAATGTTGTTGTCGTTGTTGTTGTTGTTGTTGACAATGATGATGTTGTTGATGATGTTAATGTTGTTGTCGTTGTTGCTGTGATGTTGTTGATGGTGTTGTTGCTATTATTATCATTATTATTATTACTATTATTATTATTTCAACAACACCAACAACAGCATCAATTATTATTGGCCCTTCAATTAATTCATTGTAGGCACAGCGCTGATCTTCAACAACAACAACAACCAACAACTTCCACCCCCCGTTATATACAGCGGCACGGGTACTACAGGGCTATCCGCTCCCGATGGCGCCGACCAACAGCAACACAAGATGGCCGAGCTATTGTACCAGCACGAAATACAAACAAGAGAATTACCCGAACTGCCCAAGTCTGCTCTGATTGGTCACTCTCTAGACCCATTAGGCGAGTCACGATAGTGATGGCAATGGAATTTAAAAATTTGTTTGTGATAATGATGAATATTATTACTGTTATAATTATTATTTTTGTGATAATTATTGTGAAATTAAATAATCTAATAAATAAAATTATCTAAATTATAACCCCCGCCCAGACTACTTCTCAGATACGAACACGTCAACATACGCAGTTCCAGACATGCTCTTCTCGGCCCCGCCATACCCCACCCCGACCCACCCACACCCCCAACAACCAGCCACAAACAACGTCATCTACCCAAGCCCACCAAACTACCAGCAGAGTGGTCCAGGCATAATTTATCCCATTCCAACCAATCCGAAACAATATCCCAAGATGGCGTACGCGGCTAATAGATCCATATACGGTCAGGGCTGTTGCGGAAATAGTGTGATGGTGATTTCCGGATCCTCTGGGGAGATTAGTGAAAATAGGGATGTGTTGTTTTTGGATTTGGGGGATATGACGTTTGTGGAAAAGCTAGGAGACGGTGAATTCGGAGAGGTGAGTTGCTTGGTGATGTTTTTAATATTACCACAAAACAAACAAACAAACACAAAAATCAACCAACCTACATACACACACATCCACACACATCCATACACACACACACACACACACATACATACATACACACACGTACACGCACGCACGCATATTTTTACAGATACGTTTATACGGAACTGATCTAGAGAGAAAGACATACTCAAACAAAAATTTGACCTTAAAGGTCACCAACGTCAGCAAGGTCGTCGTCAAGCTGTTGCTGAGAACTGACAATGATTACATTAAGTTAGCGCTCTAATCATTATTATTATTATTATTATTCACTCATTCACTCATTCATTCATTCACCAACTCCCTGGTCGCCACCTAGCGACACTAATTAAGTGGCTGGAGTATTGAATTAGTGACTTTTTTCTGTATGTGTGTGCTGGTAATTAAACTTTCTAAGCGACTAATGCGTCGTGTGTGCGTGCGTGTGTGTATGTGTGCGTGTGCGTGCGTGCGTGCGTGTGTTGGTATGTAGGTGAGGTGAATGTGTTTGCGAGTTTATGGTGCGACAGCGCCATCTTCATCATTTTCATAACTCGCCACCATCGCCACCAGAATGATATTCGAGCGAGAGATGCGCTCCCTGCAACAGCTGAACGATGAGAATGTAGCCGGATTACTTGGGATTTGCCACCACCATCCTCTGTCCGGCGGATCCGGACTGCTGGGTTTAGTTCTCGAGTACACCAGATTTGGAGATTTGAAAGAGTTTTTCGGGAAACACGCCCAGCACCAAAATGATGTCGCTGTCATTGGAGGTTGTGGGGGGTCTGCGATGGATGGAGGGAGGAGTAGTCTGGATAACAGCATTGATGGGGCATATGTTGATGGGGGACAAGTTTTTAGGTTAGTTGATTGATTGATTGATTAATTTTTTCATTCTATTCACTTGTAAATTAGTGATAAGTTAAACGATTCTAACAGCTGATAAATAAAATATACACAGCAAAGCTTAAAACGCAACTGAAAAAAAATGTTACCCCAAATTCCCAGTTACGGCAGCCTGGTTCACATGGCAACTCAAATCGCATCCGGAATGAAATTTCTCGAACTTTCCGGGATAATCCACCGGGATTTAGCCACGAGGAACTGTCTCGTCGATGAATACTTCGCAATAAAGATTTCAGACGTGGCCATGAGCCGGCCTTGTCACGCGGGTGATTATTTCTGGGTGGAAGACAGGCTGGCACTCCCAATCAGGTGGATGGCCTGGGAATCTTTGTTCCTGGTTAGTTGTGTGATTGGTTGGTTGGCTGGTTGGTTGGTTGGTTGGTTGGTTGGTTGGTTGGTTGGTTGGTTGGTTGGTTGGTTGGTTGGTTGGTTGGTTGGTTGGTTGGTTGGTTGGTTGGTTGGTTGGTTGGTTGGTTGGTTGGTTGGTTGGTTGGTTGGTCGTTTGGTCGGTCGTCGGTCGGTCGGTTGGTTGGTTGATTGATTTATTGATTTATTGATTGATTTATTGATTAATTGATTTTTATTTATTTTCTCGCTACCACATTGTTCTTTCTTAGCAACATTTTGCCAACAAATAAACCAGCAAAATAAACATCTAATTAATTTAATTAAGCCTTTGATAATTTAACAATCATTAATTAACTTAATTAATTAAAAATCCACTAGGGAAAATTCTCGCACAAGAGTGACGTGTGGTCGTTCGGAGTGACATTGTGGGAGGTGCTAACATTGGCTAGGAGCCAACCGCACTCTCATTTAAACAACAATCAAGTATTGTCATAATATACAATTATATACAATACAATCGCATACAATACAATCACATACAATACAATCACATACAATACCGTAACATAAAATACCATACAATTTATATACATTAAGAAAAAAGCTTCCATACAATATATCATTCAATACTACACAATGCCATAGAATAGAATAGCATATCATACAATAAATTGTATTACAAAGTGTGTTTGTGTATTATTTGCCAGGTCTTGGAGAACTCTGGGCACTACTATGCAGAATCCGATAGCAGTTTGGTTAGTAGTAAACTCATAAAAAAATTGGAATTTTTTGTAGTTTCTTCATTCTTGTTTGCTGTTATAACCACGGGAGTGGATGGTTGTATTGCGCTATATAATTAGATATTGTTATCTTGTTATATATGTTATCTTTGCTATTTGTCAATCGATTGTAGGCCATAAAATTTTTTGATACCATAGAAACTCTATAAGAGAGAGGAGTAGCGAAGTCAAATAGCGAGGTTTGAAGGAAAGTCGTAAATGTGATTTATGTACTTGCTTGGATGAGTTTAGTGTTTCTATTGCTGCTGGCATTCGAATTAACGTTCAACAAAGTTTGCATTTGAAGCAGTTGTGTTCTTGAACCTACGGAATAACGGACACTTGACGATTGTTGGATGCTACAACACCGATGCTAGAAAATATTGGAGATCTTTTGAAGTAAAAACATCGGTGATAGT
>NW_008704170.1:2355784-2373284 GCF_000326865.2 Helobdella robusta | reverse complement strand
TATGTATGTAACACAAGAAAAAAGTTTAATGAAAAACTTTTTAAAAAATCCAGATTTATATTAGTAAAAAGAGATTAAACGAACGAAATAACATAAAAATGAAGAGTAGGTTTATATATAATTAGACGGTTAAATGGTACAAATATTGTTATATTTTTTTAATTATTATGGTTGAATGATGCGAAATAAAGAAAACTTAAGTATGTAAAATGGTAAATATCTTAATATTCTATAGTTTGCTGTAAGGTTATATATACATACATATATATATATATATATATATATATATATATATATATATATATATAGAAATTCTAAACCTTTAAACCTCAATTCACTTTTAAAGTTCCTGCATGTTTCTCAAATTTTTTGCGAATTTAAGTCTATCTCACGCTGTCTGCAAAGTTGTAAAAATGTAATCAGACGACATTTTACTTTCAAGAGTTTCTAATTTTCACGTTTCAATATTTTTACTAATTAAGTTAATTGTTAGATTAGGTGTATTTTAGCTATAATAGTCTAATGTAATGTAAGGTAAGTCAGATTCAAAGTCAATCAACAATTTTTAAATTAAAACTTTAAAGCAAAGTAATGTGTAAATTTTACACTGTAAAAGTAAGTTAATAAATTAGATCTCAAAATTCTTTGGAAATATCTTTCTTATGATAAAAAACGAAATAAAAAATCATGAATAAAGCATTGCTAAGTGGCAAAAACATGAAAATCTATCGCCCCAACTTGAACTTACCACTGATAACGTCTGCATCTAATAATAAAAATAAAATGGACCTCAGTAGTAGGAACTTCACCTTCTCATTCAAACCCTCGGAATGGAAGGCCGCCATTACTGAAGCAGAAAAAATCGTCGGTTATTCAACGTCATTTTTGAGTTTGAGGTGTCTGCTCAGTGATGAATTGTCCAATGTGGCCGTCCATATGAAGAAATTAGTTGGCACCAGCCATCCACTAATCAAAACTGCTCAGTTAGTAACTTAGCTTAGTTGTTCAAATTTTAATTACTGTCTAAATCCTAAAATTTATTGCAAGTTGTATTATTCTAATTATATATATGATGTTGGATTTTATTTAAGTAAAGTCTGACATGAGTAGTTGAAAATGTATGTTTATTTTGAATAAATCATTTATTTAATTAATAAAATAATGATTTTTTGCCTAGAAAACTATTTCAAGATGGCAAGCAATCAATGCAGACGAGAGGGTTAATGGTGCTACTAATCTCCAAAACTGCTGGCCCTGCTGTGGGCTCCAATTTGCTAGAAACTATGGTCAGCGGTATTTATCCAAGGTACCTTCTGTTATGTTTATTTATTTCTTCATAAATTATATTTAATTTCATTATATTATTTATTTCTTTATTTGATTTACAGTAATTATTTTTAATAATTAATCAAACATAAAACTCAATTTGACCAACTAGCCAAAGGACTTTGGCAGAGATTACAGAACTAATTCACATGGCAACTCTAGTTCACAAAAGTGTTATAGATCTATGCAACATCTGCCTAACTTCGACGACCTTAGAAGATATGGAATTTGGAAACAAGATGGCAGTTCTCAGTGGGGATTTCTTACTCGCCAACGCTTCTACTTATTTGGCTTCACTCAATAATACCAAGGTGGTCTTTCTATTCAGTTTATTCTGCTAAAAGTTTATTAAGTTCTTTTTTATCTTTTTTATATCTTTACTTTGGAAGCATTTTCAGATCAATGTTTCAAGTTAATTCTCTAATTTTAACAGATTTTTTGTCAGTTTAAGCCTTTTTTATTGGTTCAAGCCATTTTTAATAATTAAATTAATTAGTTCATTGTCTCTTTTCAGGTGGTAGAGATGATCTCAACAGCCATCAGAGATATCATGAAGGGAGAATTCAACACATTTCGAAACCTCAAATCTTTCTTATTAAACAGGCATGAGCATAATAAAAATATGGACACCACAATTGCACGCATTAACAGCAAGACGTCACCCAACCAGCATAACCAGCTACCTAATTCCAATGAACAAGGGAACGAAAGCGACGATGGTAGTGAAGATTTTATCGGGGGTCCAAAGAATAAGTTGAAAAGTGAACTTTCAATGGATATGTGGGAAGAGCAGACATATTTATCTAGTGGTAGTCTGTTGGCACATAGCTGCCAAGGTACATTTCGCTACTTGGTTTATCATTGTTTCATGTTTGTATGCCTTTTTTTTCTCCGTTTTGTCAGAAGTTATGTCATTTTGGTTTACAAATTTCTCTTTTAAATTTTAAAAATTTAAAAAAAAGTTTGAAAAGTTTTTTTTGTTTTAAAATAAAATATACACATAAAATTGTAGGAGCATTGACACTAGCAAGGCATGATCCATCGTTACAGACGTCAGCTTTTCAGTTTGGTAGATCCATGGCTTTGGCTTTCCAAGTCTCTTTCTTCATATCTTCTCTCCTTGCTAATAATTTTTGTTTAGCAAAATCTTGTCATATCTTTATTTCATCAAAAAAATTTGAATATTAAAACTAAAATTTGATCTGCAATTAATTATTAACCTAATTTGACATCTTTTTACTCCTTAATTTTTAAGTTCAAGGAAGACCTGACGAAATTATATGAGCCGTCCCCGTTGGATACAGAGGACGACATCCTCGCCCCAGCCATCATATACGCCAACAACCACCTGAAAAATCCTGCCAACTTCACACACAATAACTCTACAATCAGCATCAACAATGGTGCTGCTAACGACCCGGGTGATGGGTTTTATTATAAAGATTTCTTCAACAGATCAAACAAAGAGGTTATTTTTGTATCATGTTTTCACATATTGTTAGCATTCATATGGATATTTTTTTGCGCGTGTTCACTAAACTTAACTGCTGAATCTGTATATGCTCATTTTATCTATAAATATTTTCTTAATTTATCAATTTACTTAACTTTTTTCAACCAGAATTTATAAAATCATAAAAATATTATTTCAAGTTATAATAATATAAAAAAAACGAAAAAACTCCCAACAGATATCGAAACTAATCCTAACAGATAAATTAGTGATGGAAGAGTCCAAAGAGATGTGCAGAAAGTATGGCCTGCAAGCCATCGAACAGTTGGCACCATTCAGAGAATCAAGTGCTAAAAATGCCCTCAAAAATATGATAAGAGCCGTTATTAATGTATGAAGATGAATCATGTTCTAGCCTTAGGAATTATTCCTATTTTTCTATTGTACTGTCAGCTGATTTTATATAATAAAAAGTTGAAAATTTGTTTCATTTGTTTTACCAATAATAATTTAAAGATAAAAAATAATATTTATTGAATTCAAACAACATAGAATAATTTTCTAACAAAGAATACAATTTCTTTTATTGAAATTAGTAAAGTAGACAACACAATATATTATGTACATGCACAAAACATCTAAGAATAAGTCCACCAATGAATTGTCAGCATGCAGGCGTGCATGAATCATTCACACACGCGCATGAAATACAATGACATGTCTTGATGAAAATAAGAGAAGTAAATGAAAACTGCCATCCCTGTGCCTGTTTATAATGGAAACTTTAAAATATCCATCAGGTGTTTTTGATTTTATTCCATAAAGAAAACTGTTCAAATGTAGTATTATTATTCTGAAATGTACAAAGTTGTTTTACAATTATATATCAAAACGTATATGTATCTCAAGCAGACGACAATATGACAGCATTCATGGCCCTTTGTAATCTTTTCCTGGCTTCTAATACTCTGGCTTCCTGCTTTTGGATGTCGATATCATTGATGACAACGTTCTGAATAAGTGGTTGGTCGGCATTTATGTTGGCGCACGGATTCTTCTGAATCAGGACACTGCTCATTGACTGTCCAGTTATCGGTTGGTTCCCCAAATGAAGGGCGGCTGCTATGCTGTGGAGAAGATTTTCTGTCCCAACTAATTCAGGTGTTAAACTTTGAATAGAATTTGGCAGCTGGAATGAGGACATTTGTTCTCCAGTGGTGTCACTGGCTAAAAGACCTTGAAGTCTTTTCTCCCAAAATATTTGTCGAGGTTGTTCTTGAGTGCCCTGTTTCAAATCCGTTCGCGTTTTGGAATCAGTATGATTTTTTATGACGGTTACAGGTTGTTTGAAAATTGAGGCCGTCTGACGAATGGGCATGGTGACGTTGGCATCGTGTCTGCTGGCCGTCTTCTTGTGGTACGAAGTGCTGCTGCCAAGTCCTAATTTGCCGGTTTTGTAATCAAAGTTTGATAGATCGATTTTGTCCCTAAATGCTTTCGCCAGTTGAGTCTTGCTTCGAAATTTTCGACCGTCAGGACTGTAGTAGTAGACGTCGATCTTCCCCGAAGACAGTCCATTCTTTCGAACTATTTCTTCTCTCCGCCAGCCATTTGGTAACGACATTTTTAAATTAAAGCACCTAACCTAGTTAACTTACTTTTCGTGCAAAATGCATAAAATCGTTTTCATCTGACAAATTTATCCCAAAGCTTCCGACGATAACATAGTGAATAATTTTAAAACAAAGAAAGCTGAATACGGAAAGCCAACGCAGTTTATTCAACCACATCATTCAAAGTTTCAAGCGCAAAACTTATAAACGAATGGATGCACACTAATCATCCTAGTAACAATGTAAAAGAATGTGTAGAACATAATTTAAATTTATTGAAAAACTATGAAATATGTGCTAGGCATGTTTCAAAATGAAATATCTCTGGCAAGTGGATCGCATAAAACATAAATGTGTTTATTTCTTAAACATTCAACATTTTATACAGATTTATACAAATTTTGTATGAATTATACATCAAAAGTTACCTTTTAAATCAGAAATAAACAACATATATATAGTTATATTCTGCAAATACTTGTCTAAATGCGCATTTTTCAAAGTAGGAACATCCTCTCAAACGCAGTTTATAACACTTTGACACAATTTTGTAATTGTAATGAGAGCTGTATGAATGATCTTTTGACTTTGTGTCACGTCACAGTCAAAAGTGACGTCACAATCGTAACCGTGAAAGGAATAATTAAAATATACAAGTGATGAAATCATCGCTTGAGTTGAGTTAAGAATGAATTATTATTTTTATTAATTCATCGTTATTTTTGATTTCAATTCAACGCCATCTCATTCATTTGTTGCTTTTTAGTGATTTTATAAGAAATTTGTTTATTTATTTGTATTCTTCATTTATTTATGTACTTACTATTGTACGTTTTCGTTCGTACATCAAATGTGTGTGGTGTGTCGCGTGTGTGTGGAAAAGATGGAAATGATTTAACTCTAGCCCACATATAAACAATAAACAATAAAAATAAAACTATATATACAATAAGGCCAAATTCCACGATAAACTTTGATCACCTTAAAGCGAAAGTCAACATCTAAAGTGATTAAGTACCCGCAAGTACAATAAGTACTGCGAGTGTACTTAGGTTACAATCAATAAGTACAAATGTACTAAGTATTTTTCCGGTGAAAATGATAATTTAATAAATATTTAAATATTTGTAGTATGTGTGCGTGTATGTATATTACGCATTCTATGCACGTTTAAGTGTGTATGTGTGTTGTGTCCGTGTGTGTGTCCGTGTGTGTGTGTGTGTGTGTGCATGTGTGTGTATGTGTGTTTTTATTTGGAACAATATATAAAGAATTTTCCAATCCTTAGTGCTGTAAGCAAAATTTTGATACAATTTCAACATACAAATATAGTACATTTCTATTCATACATATTTTTCAGTTATTCTATTAACACAACAACACTACTACAGCAACTACTATTAGTATTACTACTTTTGCTGTTACCCCCACTACTACAGCTACTACGTCCTCAACAGCTACTGCAGCAGCTACTGCAACTGCTACTACTACAACTGAATTTTTCTAATAACAACATCAAAAAAAAATCGTTTTCAACAACAACAAACACGACAACATCAACAACAACAAACACAGCAACATTAACTACAACAAAAAACATCATCAACAACAGCAACAAAAACAGGCAACAACGTCAACAACAACAACAATTTTTCGATTTTTTCATCACCAGAAACGAGTCAGCTGAGGTTAGGAATGAGTTTTTCTCAAACAATTATTAATTATAACATCCTCATCATCATTCTTACTATCATCATCACCACCACCATTCCCACCATTTTCGTCATCGTCGTCATCACAATCATTGATAACTACTTTGTTTTAAAAAAATATAGTATTCAGATGATGTCAATTTTTTCTTAAAAAATTACGTGAAAATTTTAATAATTTGTTTTAATTTGTTTATTAATCAATTTACTAACTTGTTCAAACCTGACGATGATGATGATGACGACGACGATGATGTTGATGTTGATGTTGAACTATAGCACTTGAACTTAGAATCGTAACATTTGCCGTACCAATGAACTTTTACAAAAAATTTTATGTATATATGTCAAACAGAGCTATATAAATCAACAACAACAACATAATAATAATAAACAAACAAAAATAATAATAAAAACAAACAAAAATAAATAAAAATCGTAAACAGAAGCGCACCCACAAACGAAGAGAGGAAATAATTTTTTCAAAATTCTTCTAGTCCAAATGTCGCATGGCCCAGCATTAATTATCACAATTCTGCTCAGCGTCATCCGAATTGGTGACGTCACCTGATTAAAAAAATCGTCCCAGTTATTATTATTATTATTATATTATTATGTATTATTATTATATAAATTATTAATATTATTATATATTAATAATTATTATTTTTATTATCGCTGTTATAATTTTGTTGTGACGAGTTGCAGATGTTCATTTTACGGCTGTTATATATGGCAACCAATGCGTTTCTTCACGCCATAACACAATAATTAGAAAAAAAAACAATAATAATAAATAATAATAATAATTATTATTATTATTATTATTATTAAATTTTGTTATCGTTGTATTAATTTTGTTTAAAAAAAATTTTATTTTCAAATTGATCAGCATTTTATTATGGTTGTCGAAGAGAACAATAACGACAGTAGTAGTAGTAGTAGTAGCAGCAGCAGCAGTAGTAGTAGTAGTAGTAGTAGTAGTAGTAGTAGTAGTAGTAGTAGTAGCAGTAGTAACAATAATAACAATAATAATAATAATAATAATAATAGCAATAACGTTGATTTTTACAAAGAGTATGATATAAACCTTAAGAACGATTACATCAAAAACAACAACAAAAACAACAAAAACAACAACAACAACAACAACAATAACAACAATGACTATTACTTTGAGAACGTTGACAATAGCAATAGCAGCTTCAATTGTGATACTTCTGACGACAATTGTAACGATACTCTTGACAGTGGCATGGAAGTGACTGTAGTCTTTGGTCATGACGTCATGTCGTTGTTGACGTCATCGTCGCCGAGACATCCAACGCCAGCCACAGCCACAGCGACAACAGTTTGGACGGATGGCGATGACAGTGTGGGCTGGCTTGTGGAAAGAGCTCTGGAGAGGTCTATAAAGATTGATTGATTTATGGATGGATGAGTGAATGAAAGAATGAACTGACGAACGAGCGAATGAATTAACGAACGAGCGAATGAATTAACGAACGAATGAATGAATGAATGAATGAATGAATGAATGAATGAATGAATGAATGAATGAATGAATGAATGAATGAATGAATGAATGAACAAACGAATGAGGTTCGAATGACTGATTAAAAACTTTTCTTTACATTTTTTTGAAAGATTCTACATACTTGGAGAGAATTTTACGAAAAAATTGGGTCAGCATGTGGGTGCGTTTGTCCACGATGTCCAACTTGACCTAAATAGCCAAATAAAAAAATCATTGGCCAATGACGATGAGGTGATGTTGCAGTTTTTCACGATGCCTAAACCAGCTCAGCAGAAAATTAGTAAGACGATGTTGTCGGTGGTGTTGGTCTTTCCATTCTTTTATTCATTCATTTATTCGTTTATTCATTCATTCATTCGTTCGTTCGTTCGTTCATTCATTCATTTATTCTTTTATCTATTCATTTATTCTTTCAATTGTTCATTCAATCATTCAGTTGTTTTTATTTTTTAAACATTTTAAAGCATTGACTGCAGATCACGTACCGACTGTCCCCCAAAACGGTTTTCAAGAAAAAAAAGTGAAGAGGAGTTATTCCCATTTACACACACACACACACACACAGACACACACACACAGACACACACACACACACACACACACACATACACACACACATACATAAACACACACATACGCACATACACACGCACATATACTTTTCAAAAAGGTGATCTATATGGATGGAGATAGTTTGAAGTGTGAAGAGTTGATGGAACTTGGATTTGGGAAAGTTGCTATACAGGTCTACATACATACATACATACATACATACATACATACATACATACATACATACATACATACATACATACATACATACATACATACATACATACATACATACATACATACATACATACATACATACATACATACATACATACATACATACATACATACATACATACATACATACATACATACATATATACATACATTTATACTTACATACATACATACATACATACATACATACAAACAAACAAACAAACAAATAAACAAACATGTTTACATACGTTAGGTCAGCAAGGAAGCCCTGGTCAAAGTTCAAAATGCCCGATCATTTGTTGAAGATGAAATTTTGGCTAAGAATAGAGGTGATGATGATGATGGTAACGGGGGGGGTGATGATGATGATGCTAATGTTGATAATAGTGTCGACAATGACGAAGACGATGATGCTGATTACCGCAATTGTGCTAAAGACAATGATGACCGCGAAGATATGATGAAGATAATTACAATAATTACGATTGTAATTACGATAATAATATAATATTTATATTATTATTATTATAAGCATAAAAATAATTATAATTGAAAATATGATATTATTATTATAATTATTAACGATACATTTACACCGATTCTAAGTCACGTATGGTATAAACACCGGATTTGGCCGATTTGCCAGTACCGTTGTATGCAAAGATGATCTGAGGTATAATTCTTCTTCTTCTTCTTCCTCTTTTTTCTTCTTCTTCTTCTTCTTCTTCCTCTTTTTTCTTCTTCTTCTTCTTCTTCTTCTTCTTCTTCTTCTTCCTCTTTTTCAACCTTATCTATAATTATAAACAATAACATTAACAACAACAACAATAATAATAATAATAAATAATAATAATAAAACTATTATTATTGTTATTATTATCATTTCAGCCTCCTGCAGTACAACCTCATTACCTCCACGGCCGCAGGTTTAATCAGTTTATTGTTACTTTTATTATTAATTATTAATCATAATTATTATTATTTTTATTGTTTATTATAGTTATTACAATTGTTATTATGGTTGTTCCCGTTATTAGCATCAATATCACCACCATCACCATCTTCATCTTCTTTGTCGTCACAATAATTTTCATCTTCGTCAACATCATCATTATAGTCATCATCATCGTCATCAACATCATTATCTTCATCAACATCATCATCATCATCATCATCATCATCATCGTCATCATCATCATCATCGTCATCGTCATCATCATCATCATCGTCGTCGTCATCATTATCAGGAGTTGGTTCCCCACTATCGCTAGAACGAACCAGGCGTATGATGGCTCTGCGTATTAATGTTCTTACGAAGGGTTTCAGTGGCATATCCGTGAGAGTTCTGCGACAATTTATTGATGCTTTTAACGGTGTTTATGTTTGTTTGTATGTTTGTTTGTATGTTTGTTTGCGTGTTCGTTCGTACGCGTGTGTTTGTATGTTTGTTTGTGTGTTTGTTTGCTTGTTTTTTGGAATGTATGTATATATGTTTTTTAAGTTCTTACTTTTTTGAAATACGTTGATTTTAAATCGAGCTTCAAGGTGCTAAAAGAAACTTAAAATTGAATATTTAACTTTATGAAGTTAGTTTTTTAACTCCAAAATTAGCCAGAAAATGTTTTAAAATTTAAGAATATACCTTTCTTACATCGAAATTAGTTTCATGTTTATTATAGGCACCATAAAGAATCGTAAATTACAACATTATTATTGAAAATGCTAACGTTTTTAATTTCAAAATAAGTTCGATATTTTTCATGGCTGCCAAAAGAGAAATAAAATACAAAAATGTATCTTTATTTTAGTTCGAAGTTAACTTGATATTTATTAAAGGTACCAAAAAAATGTCAAAACGAATTATTAACTTTTCATACTTCCAAAATAGCCTGTTGTTTATTAGAGATGCCGGAAATTTTTTTTAAAAACTAATCGTAAATAACATTCTACTTCGAAATTAGCTTCATGTCTATCGTGGGTTCCTGAGAAAGGTACCGTTGGGGCGAGTGGCGATTTGGCACCTTTGGCGCATCTCGCCATCGGGATGATGGGGCAGGGCAAGATGTGGAGTCCAGGGACTGATTATGGTGACGCTGATAAGGTTGGTTGTGATGATGATGAGGCTGCTGTGGCTGCTGCCGCAACTACTGATGCTGCCGCTGATGATGGTGATGATGATAATGATGGTGGTGGTGGTGGTGTTGATTATGATGATAATAAATTTTTTTTGAATTCAAGATTCTCAAATTTCACGGGCTCTCTCCGATCAAATTGGCCGCCAAAGAGGTTTAAATTCATCTATTCCTTCATTCATTCGTCCATTCATTCATTCATTCATTCATTCATTCATTCATTCATTCATTCATTCATTCATTCATTCATTCATTCATTCATCTACGCATCCATTCATCTTGTCAGGGACTAGCCCTTATCAATGGAACCCAACTGATAACTGCCCTCGGGGTCGAAGGTCATTATTATTGTTATTATTATTATTAATATTATTATCATTATTGTTATTATTATCATTATATTCATCGCTATCATCATAATCAACAACAACATCATCATCATCATCAGCTCTGATAAGAGCGGAGAACATCTGCAAACAGGCGGATGTAGTCGCTTCATTATCGCTAGAAGCGCTGAAAGGAACTACACGGGCTTTCGATCCTGGTTATAATTATTATTATAATTATTATAATTATTATTATAATTATTATTATTATTATTATTACTTTTGTAGATGTCCATAGGGTGAGACCACACCCAGGGCAAAGTATGGTGGCCGCAAGGATGAGGTCACTGCTTCATTCTGACCGCTACCCGTCAGAGGTTTCAGGTTTGATTTTGTTGACTTTGTTGTTGTTGTTGTTGTTTTTGTTGGTATTTGTTTATTAAATAGAGATTTTTCAGTCATTAAGGTTCATCACTAAGACACCACCAAAAACATCAACAACATCACAACATCATTACATTAAAAACAACACCATATCACCGACAACATCATAACGTCAACAACAACAACAACAACATCATCATAGCATCATCAACAACAGCAGTAACCACAACAACCACAACAACAGCAGTAACCACAACAACTACAACAACAGCAGTAACCACAACAACTACAACAACAGCAGTAACCACAACAACCACAACAACAGCAGTAACCACAAAAACTACAAACAGAGAGCCACAAATATTGCGACAAAGTGCAAGACGCTTACACGCTAAGATGCATACCTCAGGTTCATGGTGTTGTCAATGATACCATCAAATTTGTTAGAGGTATTTTGGAAACTGAAATCAACAGTGCCACAGACAATCCGGTATTATAATTATTATTGTTGTTATTATTATTGTTGTTGTTGTTGTTGTTGTTGAAATTCTTATTATTTATTGTTTTTGTTATTACTCCCTCAGCTTATCCTGGCAGAACGCGGTGACGTCATTTCCGGGGGAAATTTTCACGGGGAATACCCAGCTAAAGTTAGCAACAACTATGTCAATAATAATAACAACAACAACAACAATAATAATAATAATAATAACAACAACAACAATAATAATAATAATATTTTACAGTCTCTGGATTATTTGGCCATAGCTATTCACGAGATAGCAAACATGAGCGAAAGACGAATTGAAAGATTGAACAACCCAAGTACCTTATTATTTTTAAAAGCATACATACATACATACATACATACATACATACATACATACATACATACATACATACATATATACATACATACATACATACATACATACATACATACATACATACATACATACATACATACATACATTCATACATACGTACATACAGATTATAGCGGTTTACCAGCATTCTTAACAAACAACGGTGGCCTAAATTCAGGCTTCATGATCGCTCACTGCACAGCCGCTGCTTTGGGTTTGTTGTTTGTTGCTGTTGTTGTGAGAATTTCAGAAAAAAAACATCATGTAATTGCTGTTGTTGTTGGTGTTGTTGTTGGTGTTGTTGTGAGAGTTTCAGAAAGCCAAACATCATGTAATTGTTGTTGTTGTTGTTGGTGTCGTCGTCATCATCATCAACAACAACAACAACAACCTCATCATTACAACAAACAAAAGTTTCGGAGAACAAAACACTATGCCACCCGGCCTCTGTTGATTCGCTTTCGACCAGCGCTGGAACTGAAGATCACGTGAGTATGGGTGGCTGGGCGGCTAGGAAAGCCCTCAGAGTCGTCGAGAATGTCGAAGATGGTTTGTATGTTTGTTTGTGTTTGTTTGTATGTTTAAGTATATTTGTTTGTATGTTTAAGTATGTGTGTTTGCATGTTTGTATATATGTTTATGTATGTTTACGTTTGGTTGTTTGCTGGTTAATTGTACATTGAGGATGACGAAAATGTTTTTATGTTTTGTATGTTTGTTTTTTTGTCAGTTGGTATAATTTTGTATATTTTTTTTGTTTGTATAATTGTTTGTCTGTATCTTTGTTTGAATTTATGCTGTTCGTTCGCGATAATTCTGGTCCAATTATGCCACAAAAACATGTGCTTAACTTCAAATATAACCTTAGCAACTCACACAAAACCATTTCCACTCATGAATAATTAATCACGAATATCTTTTGCATAATTTGAATAATTAAGTGGTGGGCGTGGAACTGTTGTGCGCATGTCAGGGCTTGGAATTTCACAGACCCCTGAAAACTACGGAGCCACTTGAAACGTTGCATGAACTGGTCAGGAAGAGAGTTAAGTTAGTTGAGAAGCCATCCACAGCCCCTCTTTTATAGTAAAGTTATCAAAATTATCATCTTGATTACAATCACCATCTCCATGGTAATAGTAGAAATAATAATGGCGATGACACTACTGCTGTTGCTGCTGCTACTACTGCTACTACTACAACAACAACTACTACTACTACTACTACTACAACAACTACTATTACTGCTACTACTACTACTACAACTACTACTACTGCTACTACTGCTGCTACTACTGCCACTACTGCTACTGCTACTACTGCCACTACTGCTACTGCTACTACTACTACTACTGCTACTACTACTACTACTACTTCTACTAATAGTAATAATAATAATAATAATAATAATCATCATCATCCTCGCCAGACCCTGGGATAAAGATAGGTTCTTAGCTCCAGACATGAATAACGCATCAGCGCTATTGAGATCTCTGAAGGTATGTTTGTTTGTTTGTTTGTATGTTTGTTTGTTTGTTTGTTTGTTTGTTTGTTTGTTTGTTTTTTTGTTTGTTTGTTTGTGTTGTTACTATTGCTATTGTTACTATAATAACAATAACAACAACGATAACAATAATAATTATAACTATTATTATTATTAATTATATATTTTTATTAATAGGTCTGGCAGACGGTACGTGCATACATTGAGAATGATGAGGATGAAGATGATAATGGCGACCGTGAGATGGAAAACAATAAAAAACGCCTCGTTAATGGCTCATAATTTTAATTGGATGATTGAGTGAGTAAGTAAATGAATAAATTAATTAATTAAATATTTGTTACTATAAATAATTATATACGTTGAAATATACATATGTCAACGCTCTCACATACAAGGCATGCACATAGAAACACACATACATACAAACATGCATACATACAAACACACTCATAGGTACACATACATATAAACAAACAAACAAACAGTTGAAAACAAAATAATATACATCCCATCCCAAATTTTGGTTGTATATTTTGAGAACTACTACATTTACTTAAATTTCAGCGCATTTTTTAAACTTACACACACACACAAACACACACACACACAAACAAACACACTCAAACACACACACAAATATATATATATATTTATTGGGTTGAGATTATATATGCTAGCTTAATTACATAACCATATATCATTTTATCGGTTGATCTTATGTTATAACACGTTAACAATACAACAACTGGACTGACTACAGCAATTGTTATTCTTACAACAAGGACTATATTCGATATTGTTATTTCGATGTTATTGTTATTATTGTTGTTATTATAACTATTATTGTTTTTATTTTTGTTGTTTTAAAAACTTTTCTATTCCTTATCGATACATTTTATTCGGCATCATTTAAACATTCAGTAATGAGGAATATACATTCATACATACGTATAGGCATACAAAAACACAAACACATACACACATACATACACACACACACAGACACACACACGTACGCACACACACACACACATACACATTTGTAAAAAATATACTTACATGAACATAAACAATGCTAATAAATGAATGTTTAAAAAACCGTGTCAAATTTTTTAGGTTTTTTACTTCAGAGGCTTTATGATATTATTTAATGTTTAAAAACTGTATGTATGTATGTATTTATGTATATATGTTTGTTTGTATGTATGTATGTATATATATATATGTACATTTTATGAAAGCATACAATACGGGTAACTATATAATATTAGCAAACAAAACAACTGAAAAACAAACAAACAAACAACAAATACGTAAAATAAAAACTCAAGAAAAAAAACATTTCTGTAAAAAAAACTCCAAAAAAACTTTTAAAAAAATAAAAAAAATTGATTGTTTAAAACATAGAAGCAATAATAATGCTTTCGTTAACATAGAGAAACAAACATTTTTCTTCCCGTTCAACTTGTAACTCTTGTATTCTTACATTGCAAATACAATTAACATAACAGCTGCAACTGTAGTAGTAGTAGTAGTAGTAGTAGTAGTAGTAGTAGTAGTAATAGTAGCAACTGTAGTGACAGCAGCAGCAGCAGCATTAGCAGCAGCAGTAATAGTTGTAGCACGAATAAAAAAATAACGAAAGATAAACGAGGCATCGTGACTATCATCTTCATCACATTCATTTCAACAGCTGTTTAAAAAAAATTTTTAACTTGAAAAAAACTCAGTCGGATTGCTTCAAGATGCGAATCTTCATCATCATCATCGTCGTCGTCATCATCATCATCATCGTTTTATGCCATACAAATATATAATGTAAGTTTATATATATATATATAAGTGTGTATATATATATATATATATATATATATATATATAATTTGGTATGAGGTTCTCAGATAAACATGTTCGGTTGAAGATTACACCCCATTTTGCAGTTAGAAGTTTTTTTAATAAAATTTCAACAACACGAAGCTGTTTTGTTTCAACTTTATTAAACTGTGAAGTTTGGCTGACGGCCGTTTTAAATTTATTCGTTTATTTTCAACAATATAATGAGTTAATTTTTAAAATATAGGTTGTTATTCATTTATTTATTCATTTTAATATCTAATATTCTATTTTCTATTTCTTATAATTTATATTATTAACTCCTCATTTGGTTTTACAATCTAGGCTCCGACGATGGCATTATATCTTCAACCGAACATATATATATATATATAAACCTTGATAAGCTTGTCAGCTTGTCAGGTTTATTGAATGAGTGATAGCCAAAAAATGTTGTTGTAGTTGTTGTTATTTATTACCTTTATTATAATTATTATAATGTTGTTGTTGTTGTTGTTGTTGTTGTTGTTTGATGTTTTTGTTGATGTTGTTGTTGTATTTTTACTGTTTTTTGTTGACCTTTTTGATACATTTGTGTTGTTGCTGTTTGATGTGTTTTGCGGATGTTGTTGTTGTATTTTTACTGTTTTTTGTTGATCTATTTGATACATTTGTGTTGTTGTTGTTTGATGTTTTTGTTGATGTTGTTGTTGTATTTTTACTGTTTTTTGTTGATAAAGTCGTTAAGCTTTAATATAGGCTATAATATTTGCGGAGGCGAATAAAAATCGGATGTGGTCGAAGAAGTAGATGGCGATGATGTTGAGAATGAATGGTTGCTGCTGATGTTGTTGCTGCTACTGCTGCAACTGCTGTTGTGGCTGTTGCAGCTGCTACTACCGCTGCTGCTACCGTAATATGTAATGTGTGTTTCACTGTTGTTGTTGTTATGAATGCCGTTAAAATCCTGGGGATACATTGCTTGGATGTGATTTTTATTGGGTTCGTTGAAGTTTTGATTAAATGTCATTAACGAATTTTCAGAAAAAGTGTTGTTGATGATGTTGTTGTTGTTAATGTTGTTGTTGATGTTGATGTAATTTTCGCCAATAATGTATTCAAAGTTTTCTTTCATTTCAAAATTATTTAGCAGATCAAAATAATAATTTGACGTATATTCTGGTTGGTTTGCGATGTTGTTGTTGTTGTAGCTATTGATGTTTTTGCTGTTGTAATTAACATAATTAATGTCACTAAAGTGAACATCGCTGTCCTTAATACCGTCGCTGTTAATGTCTTTAACATTATTGCAGTAGTAGAAGTAACTGTTGCTGCTACTGTTGCTGTGCATCCAATCACATTCATCGTATATGTAAGGCATTTGTATATATTCCGAAGTATCAATATTATTATTTGTAGCTACAGTATTATTACTATTAGTAGTAGTAGCAGTAGTAGTAATAGTAGTAGCAGCAGCTTTTGTAGTAGTTAAAGAAGCAGCAGCAATAGTAGTAGTAGTAGTGGTGATGGTAGTGATAGTAGTAATATAATCTTTTTTTAAACTGTCAATGCATTCATTCGAGTTTACATAACCATCATCTTCTTGGTAATTATTAATACGGCGGTGATGGTAATGATGTTGATGGTGCTGCTGATGATGATGATGATAATAATCCGGAAGTTGGTGATGATGATAGTAGTGATGGTGATGATGTTGATGATTGTGGTATAGGTTGTAGTTCGTATCACTCATTATGGATTGGTAGATCAAGTTGTTATTGTTATTATTATTATTATTATTATTATTATTATCATATTGGTCATAATTATAAACGCCTACGCATTTGTTAAAATTCGTGACGTCATCGTCATTAACGACGTCATCATTATCACTGATTTTATTGCAAGCGTTTAAAGGTTTAGAAAAAGGTTGATTGATGTTGTTGATGTTATTGTTGTTGTTGTTGATGTTTCTATTTTTACAACCATCATCAACACCATTGCTGTCATCATCAGCATAACCGTCATTGATGTCGTTGTTGT
>NW_008704170.1:2354176-2355734 GCF_000326865.2 Helobdella robusta | reverse complement strand
AACAACATCGTCATCATCGTCAATTCTGACGTCATTACTACTACCTCTCCACTCTCTTAAACCAGAAATTTCACTGGCCACTATAACTTGTCGATTTTTAGCGAAGCTTTCGCGTTTTTTTCGCGGCTTGTATTTATAATTTGGGAATTCTATCTGGTGTAGTCGATGCAGACTCCGTGCCAACTCCACGTACGGTTTTTTATCCAGGATACTCAAACTCCGCCATTTCCTTCCCAGTTCCTTGCTGATATCTGCATTGTGGCGTTCCGGATCGGAGCTGGTAATTTTTCGGCGCTCTTGCTGAGCGAACACCTGCGTTGGAATTAGTAGTAAGAAATTTGTAATGTGGGGTATGTGATGTATTGTATTTTGTATAGTATTGTGTAGAGTAATATGTATTGTATTGTGTAGAGTTTTGCGTATAGAATTGTATTGTATTGTGTAGAGTAATATGTATTGTATCATGTATAGTTTTGTGTATAGAATTGTATAGAATTATTTATTGTATTTTGTATAGCTTTGCGTATAGAATTGTATAGAATTATGTGTTGTATTTTGTATAGTTTTGTGTATAGAATTGTATAGAATTATGTATTGTATTTTGTATAGTATTGTGTATAGTATTATGTATTGTATTGTGTAGAGTATTATGTATAGAATTAGATATAGTATTATGTATTGTATTGTATAGAATTATGTATAGTATTGTGTATAGTATTGTTTATAGTGTTATGTATAATAAATAATTTAATGTCTGTAATGTAATGTAATGTTATGTTAGCATTATTACTGTTACAATCATCTGTGGTACTATTACTTTTAATACTGTTGTTGTTGTTGTTGTGGTCGTTGTTGTTGTTGTTGTTAGGAAAACATTGGTGAGAGGCCATTCATAATTACATAGATCCCATATATATCCATATAGAATACCATTTCGTTTATTCCTAAGACAACTGCACGCTAAATAATTCATATATTTATTTGAAAAGCAGTTTAAAAGTGAATTTAATGACTAATCCATCATAGTTTATAATGTGAACATTAAGGAGTTATGCACTGGAATGAGTAGGGCAGTATAAAGTTATGTATCCACCCAAGTACGTAAGGAGTGTATGTGTGTGTGTTTGTGTGTGTGTGTGTGTTTGTGTGTGTGTGTGTGTGTGTGTGCGTAAAAAGTCTATGTGTGTGTTTGCGTGTGTGTATATGTGTGTGTGTATGTTTTTGTGTGTGTGTTTGTACGTGTGTATGTAGGAGTCTATGTATGCGTTGTTTGTGTACGCGTGTGTGTGTGTATGTGTGCGTGTGCATGTGTATGTTTGTTTGGTTGTTTGCATGTATGTGTGCTCACGTGTGCGCAACTGACACATGCATCTCCTTCCAATGTGTCATCATCTTCAAAGTGTCATCATCATCTTTTCTGTCATCATCGTCCTCGTCGTCATCATCCTTAACATAACAACAACAAAAACAACTACAACGACAACAACGACAACAACAACGACAACAACGACAACGACAACAACAGCAACAACAACAACGACAACAACAACGACAACAA
>NW_008704170.1:2338757-2353342 GCF_000326865.2 Helobdella robusta | reverse complement strand
ATCATTCATATTATTGTCACCCCCCAAAAAAAGTACCAACCATAAAAGGGTTCATGGGCCTCTTAATTCTATTGGTTGAGGTTTTTTTTCTACACTTGGTAGCATCAGAGTATGGGGTTTTGGACTGTACCATTATTGATTCGAAGGGGTGTACAACAAGTTTATTGTTATCAAAGTTATGGTTGTATTTGTAGTTAATATTGTTGTTGTTGTTGTTAGTGTTGATGTCATCATCGTCATCGTTGACGAAAGATTTTTTGATGTTGTCGTCGGTGATGTTGTTTTTGATGTCATGAATATTAATGATGTTATTGTTCATGTCATGAATATTAATGTTGTTGTTGTTGTTGCAGTTGTAAGTGTTGTCCATGGTTATTTTCATATAGAGTTATAGAGAACGAGTGCTCCTTTCGGGCGATTGTTGTTAAAACTACTTTACAAAATCATAAAGCAATTATTAACTAATTAATTAATTACTCAATTAATTAATCAATTTTAATAAATAGTTTCTTAAAGTCATACCACAATTCAATAATACCCAAAACAACGTTCGACAATTCACGGCAAAACGAACAGAAATTAAATCTGAGAAAACGCTATAACGGGCCGAACCAAACGCAAGAATTTGTAGAAATATCATCGTAAATATACATTTCTAAACATCTTCGTCATCATCTTCTTCACCATCTTCTTCTTCATCATCATCATCTTCCTCATCATCTTCATCATCTTCTTCATCCTCATCATCACCGTCATAACTACGTTATAGTTAGAAGCATCAGCAGCTCTTAAAACTTTAGTTCTTTTTCTGCCCGGAAATCAGTATGTCAATCACACTTTCCGCCAGCCAATAGGAACGAAGCTTGATGAAATTTTGTAATTTAGCCACGCCTACACAACTTCCGCTTCTTAGGCTTCCATGTGCGTTTGTGTGTTCACCTGTTTCTCTAATAATAATAATAATAATAAAAACAACAACAACAAGTCATTTTTATATAACAGTAATTTCATATAAAAAAATGCCAATGGTTTTTGGCAAATTATATATTTGTTTTTATCCACACAACTGCACACACACACACGCATACACACACATACACACACATATACACGCACAGACGCATATGCACGCATACACGCACAGATTGTAGTTATAAGTTGATATATACAATATACATATAATGAGAGTGTATGAATGAATTATGTATTTTCGCATAACAGGGTACTGGAATATCAGGTATTTGTATCTTTCTTCGACCATAAAACGTTTGTGGTGTCGGTGCATAGGATTCGTACGTACTAAAGAACATTTCTGATTAGGCGACCATGCCAAATGAATTTCTACAAATTCTATTATGGTCTTCCTGCTTTCTTAATATTTTTGAACATTGAAAAGGAAATAAAATTTCGTTTCGTTTCGTATGTATGTATGTATGGGTGTATGTATGTGTGTATGTTAAAACCAAATCATTGACGAATGACTAACGAATGACCAAGCGTCTGACTAAATTTGATTTTATTTGCTATAACGTCACTCAACCCCGTCTGCATTCAACTCCACATTTTCCAACACACAGACGCGCAAAAACCGCTGCAGGATGCACGAGATATTATTCATAGCAAAAAAATATTCCCTACTATCGCTGTGTGTATGTATGTTATGTATCTATGTATGTATGTATGTAATTATGTTTTTTTGTATGACTTGTACGCACGATACGTTTTTGTTTGTATATTTTTTCCAAGTTTTTTTAATTATATATATATATTAATTTATATATATATATATATATATATATATATATATATCTATGAGAAGAAACAAATTTCTTAAAATTACTCTTTGGCTACGTCGCCGCAACATTTTCAGTTTAGTCATTTCCTGCCGAGATTGCATCCAATTACAACAATTTCAAGATGAAGAAGTTTGGCAAGACGGTGATGATGATGCTGCTGATGATGAAGATGATGAGGATGATGATGATGATAATGATGAAACAGTGAAAAGAAGATGAAGTAGAAGAAGAAGATGATGATAAGGATGAGCAGAAGAGATAATGTTAATTACGCGAAAAACTAAATGAAATACGAGCAATGATGATAAAAAATTTTAAGGATAGAAATCGCTAGTTTCATACACACACAAACACACACATACAAACACACGTATACGAACACATACATACAAACACACATACACACACACACATACACACGCACACACATACAAACACATCAGGGTTTAGCATAGATCCCATCCATCAGACAAGAAAATGTGAGTTACTTGTTCAACTTTGATTTATGACTTCCAACAGACACCACAACTTCAACAACTACATAAACAATAACAACAACAACATTAATAATAATAACCAAAATTATATTTATAATATAACAATTATAATTATAAGCATAATTATAAGTAATATAATTTCATAATTACTGAAGGTAAGCATCAAGATGTTGAAACTGAATACATAACAGGTTTGCCGACAACATCAACATCAACAATAACATCAACAACAACAACAACATCAACAACATCAACACCAACGTCAACATTAACAACATCAAAAAAATTTTTATTTGTCATTGAAACAATGATACGGATGTAATCTCAAATTTTCTACATGAACAGACTACCAAAAATACACAAATTTCCAATACCTGTTGTTACATACACACACACACACACACACACACACACGCACACACACACGCACACACACGTGTTACATGCTACAGCCACAACTCTGTTTTAATACTTTGATGTTGTTGTCTATTAATCAAATACACAAATATACAAAATTCACACACACAAACAAACAAACACACACACACAAACAAACACACAAACACATAAATATTTTAACCAGTTTTAAATTCTCGGCTTATTTATATTTCAAGTAAAACACTTGTCTGTCTGTGTAAAAATGTGTGCATGCATATATATATATTTCACACACACACATATATATAGTATATAATATTTATATATAATATGTATATATATATAAACTATATATATAAACCATATAATATATATATATATATATATATATATATATATATATATATATAATTTCATGGCGGGATTCTTTTTTATGACGCTACTAATTGAAAACAGTCATTACTTTAACTTGATGATCATGATGATAGTTCTGAGGTTGGTAATGATGATGATGATGATGACGACGACGATGATGATGGCGAAGGTGGTGATAGTACGGGAATGATGAGGAGTTTTTCGATGGAAAAATAACGGTACGGTATGGTATCGTTGTGAAACACAATGCACACAATCATCACATACACAAGTAAATTCAACTTGATAGGATGGAAAGATTTCTGTATCGGCTTTAGCCGCCACACCATCCCAAAAAATGATACCAGAAAATACTTAAGCTTAATACTTAGTTTTTTAAATTAAAACAATTTTTATCGAAATAGGACAACTAACATGATGGCACGCCAAACAAGGATGAAACTTACACAAAAAAAACCTATCCCCACTCAACTGAACATCATCACAACGACTTGGCTAGAACACTGAGAAGTAAAACAGCCAGCAGGGATAGCATCATCTCCTTTCTATGAAGCAAATTAATGATGGACATGTTATGCCAATCGGGCAGAATACACATCTGAAAACATGCCACAAATACGTGCAACAGGTCAGATGACATGAGAGCAATGTCTCGAAATATCTGGGAAACTTGCCCTCTGGCCAGGAAAACATTTGTAATGAACTGGTCAAGAGAAGAAACGATGATGTGAGTGATGTTTAAGCTGAAGATGAACAATAGTTTCCATGGTTCTATCTTGTTTCTACTGTCACATAGATGGAAGACCATGATTGTAGATAGGAGTTCTGTGCCTGTGAAGAACAACTGGTGGTACCACTGATCATAAAATTCTTCGTTTAAATATTGAAAAAAATTCCACCAGCTAAAGTAATGGGGATATAAACTGGATAAAAGGAGAACCAACATGGGCAGTCTGGTGCATTTTGATTTGATGATCATCAGGATTTTTTTGGTGACTTCGTAGCAGGTTATGACACCCAAGCAGATGATTATCCATATTTTGAATGTCGTCAGGTTGGTATTGAAGTACACGTGTTTGTATCTGCTAGGAGGCCATTCATATCTTCCTGATTGGTTGGTTGGTGGGAGTCAAAAATTTCATTTGAGGAAAATAATATTTTAAAAATAAATCTTTGAAACAGTGATTGATTTTGGGGAAAAGCGTTCAATGAAAAAGTACCTTTGAAGATAGTGTCGAAACAACTGCAAGTACAATTTGATTTGTCAACAAGCGGTTTTTGTATCCAAAAATTGTAATATCCTCCTTGAAAGTTGTAAAAGTAAAGCATAAATAGATCAATAATTCTCAACTTATTTAGTTTAAAATGAAGTTTTCTCTCTATTTTCTCTAACCCAGATGTACAAAAGGGATGATAACAGTTGCCAGAAAACCCAGAACGACAATCAGTAACTTTCCGGACACTTTTTCTTTCAAAATCGCAATATGCAAATTAGTTAATCTACCTTCCATACATTTATTCATCTTTACTGTGCAATATTTTTAAAAATTTACCGCTCGTCAATCCCTAATTTCAACCGATTAGGCAATTCCACTTCCTCATTGAAATTTGAAAAAAATGAACTTCGTCAACAAAAAAATGAACCGTAAATCTGTTTTTAAAAATTTTTTAACTCAAACAAATATTTAAAAGATGGAAAGTGAAATTGAAAAATGGCGGTAGATAACGGTACAGTATCTTATCGTTGTGATACACAATCCACGCACCCTCGCATGCACTGTACAATACATCCAACACTTCAACTTGATAAGACATTAAGAGAGATTTCTTCAAAAAATGAAACAACAAAACATTTCAAGACATTTTTTTTTAATTAAAAATTTTGTTAGCGAAACAGAACAAATAAAATAATGATGCGCCATATAAGAATGAAACTACCACAAATTGAAACAATTTTTTACAAAAAAACTCTACTTAGCTTAACATTATCACAACGCCTTGCCTATAACACTGAAAAGTATAACAACCAACAGAGATAACATCACCTCCTCTCTACGAAGCAAATTAATGATGGAAGTATTGTGTCTATCGGACAGAATACTCATTTCAAAATATGCCACAAATACGTGCAATAGATCAGGTAACATGAGACCAATGTCTCGAAATATCTCGAAACTTTGCCCTCTGGCCAGGAAAACATTTGTAATGAACTGGTCAAGAGAAGAAACGATGATGTGAGTGATGTTTAAGCTGAAGATGAACAATAGTTTCCATGGTTCTATCTTGTTTCTACTGTCACATAGATGGAAGACCATGATTGTAGATAGGAGTTCTGTGCCTGTGAAGAACAACTGGTGGTACCACTGATCATAAAATTCTTCGTTTAAATATTGAAAAAAATTCCACCAGCCATAGTAATGGGGATATAAACTGGATAAAAGGAGAACCAACATGGGCAGTCTGGTGCATTTTGATTTGATGATCATCAGGATTTTTTTGGTGGCTTCGTAGCAAGTTATGACACCCAAGCAGCTGATAATCCATATTTTGAATGTCGTCAGGTTGGTATTGAAGTACACGTGCTTATACATGCTAGGAGGCCATTCATAGTTTCCTAATTGGTTGGTTGGTGGGTGTCAAAAATTACATTTGAGGAAAATAATATTTTAAAAATACATCTTTGAAACAGTGATTGATTTTGAGAAAGAGCGTTAAAGTTTAACGTCGTTAAAAAACTAAAAAATACCTCTGAAGATAGTGTCGAAACAATTACATGTACATCTCAATTTATCAACCAGGGGTTTTTGTGCCCAAAAATTGTAAAATACTCCTTGAAATTTGTAAAATTATTGCATATTATAAATAGACCAATAAATCTTAATTTATTTAGCTAAAAATGAAATTTCCTCACCAGTTTTTCTAACCTAGGTGTACAAAAGGTATGATAAGAGTTGTCAGAAAACTCAGAACGACAATCAGTAACTTTCCGGACATTTTTTCTTTCAAATTTGTCATATGTAAATCCGTTAATCTACCTTCCATATATTTATTCATTTTTACTGAGCAATATTTTTAGAAATTGACTGCTCGTAAATACGAAGGTAATGTTCGCGACGGTTGAAGCATTTGTAAAAGGCGGATTATGAAAAAACCGATTAAATAAAAAATATTTAACGGTTTAATGAAATGAAAAAATATTTGTAATTGTTCCTTATTTGTTATTTATAACATTTTAACTTTATTCATCAAAATCGTTATATATATTAATATACCAACGGTAACGATAAAGTTAAAAAATCGCCAAAAATCCATTTATGTGTGCATCTCAAAAATACTTGTATATTCTAATAGACAATTTAATTAAATCCATAATTTCAACCGACTTGGCAGTTTTTCAACTACCTACTTGCACAAAATCAACTATTCCAGGTACGCAAAATCCAGGTGAGAATTAGCTCACATTTAAAAAATTTAGTTATCAAAAGTAAATTCGACAAAAAGTTATATCACTTAGTGAGATTAGAATTTGTAAAGTAAACGCTATACACGGTTGAAAATTCAATGGTATAACGGTAATTCTAATCCTACATAATGTAAAAATATTGTCGAATTCACTTTTAAAAATTTATTAAAGTATTCAACAATTATAAGCCGTAAATTTTTTAAATAAAAAAAAATTTTTGAAAGATGGAAAATGAAATTAAAGAATGGCAAAAGGTTTTATATTTGGATCAGGGTGTTCCGGACAATTACGTAGACGTTACATTCATGAAGGATTTGAAGAAAAATTGTTAAGTGGGAATTTTTAATTTAAATTTTAAAATTAATTAATTATATTAAATTATTAAAAAGTGTTTTAATCTAATTGTTTATTAATATATTTTTAGTGTATACAAAAACGTATGACTATTGGTTTGTAGTAAAAGAATCTGGAGTCCTAACCCATCAAATTTGCAGGTAAATATTGTTTTTATAGTTTACTTACAATTAATTATTAATAGTTTAATTTTTTTAACAATATTAGTTGTGTTTTATTTAATTTTTTAAGCAAGTTAAGTTAACTAACATAATAATCTAACATATAATAATATTGAATTACTAATAATATTAAATTAATAATAATAATAATGGATTATAATTAATATTGTATTATGAATAATTTCTTTCAACCTCCTCAACAGTGTATGTATATTCATAACAGTATTCATATACATGGACTCCATGCTTCTTTCTCCACAGATTTTATTCTGCATCTCCTTCGTTACAAATATTTTGGGCTATGCACTCAAATGCATCTATTTCAACGACGGCCTGAAAAATAGTTATTAAATATTAATTAATTATTCATTAATGATTGTCATTAAATATTGAATTTATTCAGTCCATCCATCAATTATTTATTTATTTTATTCATCCACTGGTTCAATAAATCTGTCATTCACTCACTCATTCATTCTTCTTTTTTTTTTTCAAACGTCAATTGTTAATTCAAGAGTACTACCACTAGCATAGTATATCAGTCAATAAGTCATTAATTCACTCCATCCATTCATTCATTCATTTATTCATTCATTCATTCATTTGATCATTCATTTGATCATTCATTCATTTGATCATTCATTTATTTGTTCACTCACCCAATCAATTGATAATTCCAGATTACTACCACGACCTGCGAATTTCAGTCATATCGCTCGGTTTCTGTTTCTTCTTGTCTCCAATCTTAATGACACTGACTCAGTCAATCAGTACAGATACCATATACGCCATGACTTTCTTCATGTTCCTCTGTAACTTGATGTTCCATGACTACGGTACAAAATCTGTCATGTTAGTTTTTTTTTATCACTTTTGTTGCAACATGAATCGAGCATACATTCATTTGTCTATTCATCTTTCATTCTTTATTCGTTCGTTCGTTCGTTCAATCAATCTAAGAAATATGTGTATGTATTTGTATGTGCTTGTAAGTTCCTCAGTGTATGTACGTACAACTGTATATTGTAATGTATATTGTATTAGATTTCGCCAATCACAATATTTTTTTTACATCACAATCATAATTTTCTTATATTTTTTCACAATTTTCAATATATTGTTTTATCAGTTTTATTATTTTAAATATATTATTTTATTATTATTAATATATTATTGTATTATTTTTATGATTTGTTCTTTTTTTTACAGAGTTTCCAGATCGATATCTTTGAATTCAGCCATCTTTGCTTCAGTTTGTTTGGCTTCGAGACTCTCCACAGCCTGGCACACCTTTTCTATGCTAACTTTTGCGTTACAAATGTTCGCCCTTTGGCCGTCTTTTCGAACTATATTCAAGGTTTTTTGTTTTTGTGTTTCTTTGTTGTTGGAGTTGGATTTTATTCTAGATAGTGGATTATACATCTAATAAATGAATAAATAAATTATTTAAAAAAAGTTTAAAAAACCACTTTGAAAGAAATAAATGATTATAGCACTCTGCCATATTAAATTAAAACAGAAAAACACCAAAGACAGAGCATTCGTTTGTATGACCGTCCTAACGAGTTTATTAAGTTTCATTGGTGTTGCTTCTATATCCTACATCGCGTCCATACAATATCTATTGCTTCATATCTTCATCACATTTCTATGCCCTGCCCTCTTTGTCCACATGCAGAGTTATAAGAAGTAATCTTTTTAAATTTTCTTTCAATTTTTTTTTCATATATATATAATTTAATTATTTTATTACAATTGTTTTATTACAATTAAATTTATATATAATTAATTATGGTTTTAATTATATTTTGTTTAATACAATATCTAATTTGTCTGTTCCAGTAACATACATGGACCTTGGGAAGAAGCAGTGATCAATTTGAAAAAATGAAAACTTTAATCGAATGAATTAATTTATATTTTACTGTATAGTATTTATATCATAATTTATAATTATATTTAATTATATTATTTTTCAATTTTGAAACGTATTTTATTTACCTTATATTTTAAAACATTGTACATAAATTGTCAAATATTCGGTTTCTTTCAAATTTTCTGTTATATATTGGTATAATTAAAATTTTTAAGAAATGGAGAAAAATGATTAACGCGGGCTGCTGAGATGTAGTTTTTGAGAAGAGTTATAAAAATTAGTTGGACCTCTCATATTTCGAATGAGAATGTGGTCCGGTTATGAAAAGAGGACGGTTATGAAAAGATGAAATTACTACAGATAATCTGACGGGGGCAGTTAAAGTTTTTTGGTCACATCATGCGGAAGGAAAGAATGGAAAATCTAACAACTACTGGAAAGATTGCAGGGAGAAGAAATCGCGGTCAACAACTAATAGCATTCGTGATGTCCTTGTGTCACTTGTTGAATATAACCGCATTCCAACTACTACAAAGTGTTAAAGCTCGGGTTTTGTGTAGATCAATGGTCGCCAATGTCCTGAAAGGATAAGGCACAAGAAAGTAAGAAGAATATTGATTAAAAAATGAGAAAAAACTACAAATAAAAATTATAAATACGTACGTATATATATACGTACCAATATATATATTCATTCATACACAGCACACATATATATTGAGTTTGTGAATTGCACATACAAATATATAGAATGAATTTTATATAATAAATATAAATATCTAAGTAGTAAATTTATACATAGATACGTGTAAAATACATAATCACCTTACACTATCTATGCGGACATTTAACGATTAAAAGAGAACTTCTGCTGTCAGTGGTCTCTGCGATTTTTTTTTGCAAAAGTGATGTATTTTTTCAATAAATTCCTTATTTTAGAGTTCTATTTTGGCGTTTTTAGTGCAATTAAACGATTTAACATATATTTGTTGTTTTTTTTTCATATCATTTGACCTTACATATTGTCCTTGCATTGTCAATTGAATTTGTATAATAATTATAATCTATAATTGATAATCCATAAAAAATGTATTGTTTTAAGTAAGACTTGTCATTAAGACATAATTCTATACTTTTATACTATATATAAGTCCTGTCATAGTGTGTTAAGTTACTTACAGTGCAGTACAGTTAGTAGGTAGGTAGTTTTGGCGGCCATACCTCTTTTTTTTAAATAGCTTTAGTTTAGTTTTCGTTAGTTAGTAAGAGAGAAAAATTAGTAGTTTCCTTACATTACAAATACCAATATTGAATGAAATTAAATTATTAAAAAGTATAGCCTAGCTATTACTAAGTATTAGCTTGTTGAAATGCCTGCTTAAGTACTTATTAACCTATCCTAACTATACTTAGTAAGTTATTAGCTAAAACTTCACTAAATTGTGAATACAAATGTAGAGAGTTTAATTTTTGTATTGGTCTACTACTCTATTGTCTTCTCTAATATTAATCCAATTATTATCAGTTGTTGTTATTAATACGTCCTACCTTGAGAAACTGGGTCTCTGGATGCTAAATGAAGATTGATTGTTATTAATAATGTAGTTAGTTTCCTCAATATGATACAACATAATAATAAGAAGGTAGGATGGTTGTTTTAGAGTTACTAGAGTTACTTTACTTTCAGCTTACGCAGGCAATGGTTTTTTTCATTAATTAATAATTTTCATCAACCTATAAGAGATTATATATATATGTAAATATATATATATGTATTTTATTTAAATTAGTTGTTTCCGTGTGTATTCAGTTCATTTGCCACATTCCAAATGAGAATTAATAGTTAAGATAGGTGTATTTCAAGAAGAGTCATGTGTAAAATATGCATATTATTGATGTGTGTGTGTGTATGTTTGTTTGTTTGTATGTATGTATGTATGTTTGTATGTATGTACTTTTGCTGTTATGTTTGTATGTATTTATATGTATTCATCCATCATAAAATAGCCCTTAACTCCTAACATTTATCCGCATTACAGGATGAATAAGCATTCCATTCAATGAATCAATGAATGTGACCATTCATTAGAAATACTCATGCATGTAGTGTAGCAAACATTACTACTGTTTACACTGTTATTAGTGTTGTTAGTGTATACACACTAACTATAGAAATACTTGTCCACTGGCCTATGCAACTAATACTATAAATATTACTTATAAAAACCTACATCCGATATGTATATATATATATATATACACCACGCACACACACACACACACACACACACGTTTGCTATTATATACAAGCTTATATATTAGTTGTACAGTTTATTTGCAACTATATTTACATAGGATTTGTAACTCTATATATATATATATATATAGAAAGAGAGAGAGAAGAGAGAGAAAGAGAATACATACATACATACATACTGGTATATCTTAGTTGCTGAACTTTAAGCTACATATGATGTATCCCAGTATATTTATTGCCTCTTATCTTGGAAATATACAAATATACATACATACATACATACATACATACATACATACACACATACATACATACATACATACATACATACATACATACATACATACATACATACATACATACATACATAAATACATACATACATACATACATGTATTTATGTATGTATGCCATGTAAGTATGTATATACAAACGCCAGATGTTTAATACAATGTTGCTCTGATGTAGTTATGATGATGACGACGGCCATGGTGATTATAGCGATGGTAAGGAAGATGAAAAAGATGATGATAATGTTAATAATGTTATTGATAAGCATATGCATACATACATATATACATACAAAAATTAATAATAACAATGTTATATATATATATAGTATTTTTATTATTATATATATATATATATAGTATTTTTATTATTATTATATATATATATATATATAGTATTTTTATTCTTATTATAGGTGATTATGTGTGCACTGAACTAAACCAATTGGCTATGCATATTATATGTGTCTTATTTATGTGAATATAATATATATATATATATACATTTATGTGTGTGTTTGTTTGTGTGTGTGTATCCGTGCGCGAGTGTGTTGGTTTATATATATATATAAATAAATAAATATATATATATATATCCACGCATCAAATGTGAGGATTAATAATTGAATATTTAGAATTTTCTCTATCTGTATATATATATATATATATATATATATATATATATATATATATATCTATTACCAACATATATATATATATGTATATATATATATATGTACAATAACATGCGTGTGTGTAGATCGGATAGTTCAATATCATACCTGCTGTATATTACTTAGTAACTTCTTGTCTATCGGTTTAGTTAAGTTTAAAAGTAAAGTTCTCTGTTTTGAAAGAGAAGTTAATCTTTTTAGAAAAAATTGTCACAGGTAAATAAATGTAATGTTTCTTTTGTTTTTTACTTTATAAATGTATCAGTTCTTTCTCTCTCTCTCTCTCTCTCTCTCCCTCCCTCTCTCTCTCTCTCTCTCTCTTTCTCTCTCTCTCTCTCTCTCTCTCTCTCTCTCTCTCTCTCTCTCTCTCTCTCTCTGGCTTTTTCATATATCTGATGTGAGATAATTTATCTGACTAAATGATTGTATGTAATATGAAGTGATGGGTAATGTGTTTCAGACAATCATCTCTTTGTTCTGCAATAATTGCATTGGAATTTTGACTTGATTTAATTAAATTTTATTTAGTATTATCATTATTGTTAGTAGCAGTTGTATTTGTATTATTATCATTGTTATTATTATTCGAAATGATTCATGGTAATTTTGTGTATAGCAAACTTCTCCAATCATATAATAATCCCACAGAGTCACAAGAGCTGATATATTATCAAGAAACATCTATCAATAATGTCTGATATCCAATCTAAAAAAGATACAACACCGACAACAACAAACAACGACAACAACATACAAGAAGACAGCACGCCAACAAAACTCACGGCGAACCAAAAAAAAACCGAAAATGGTGGCGATTGTCACGATGATAAAAACGCTGATGCTGCTGCTGCTACTACTACAGAACCAGTAGAGGATGAATTGGGTAATCACGGAGAAGACGACGTGCCAATTGAGTTAGGCGATCTGGATTTGAATTCGGACCTGGCGGCACTTCAACAACCACAGCTTGATACTCACCTGGCATATATAGAGGAACAGTTTAGGAGGGGGTTTGACGAGAGGTTTTCAGCTTCAAAACAACAAACTTCTAACAAGGTATGTGCGTTTGCGTCTGTATTTGTTTGTATTCCTTTGTTTCTGTTTGTGTGTGTTTGTGCGTACACTGTGTGTAAGTATGATATTGTAATTCCAAAATTCCACTTTTTTTTAAGAAAGAAAGAGTGATATACTATTTGTTACGCCTTTTCTTTCCTTTTTTAGTTATGGGAAGACCCGATGGAAACCATGAGAACGAATAAAATCTTTCGAGAAGTTTCGAGAGGTCTGGGTTGCGATTGGAGGCCAGTCTTTGAGGAACTCATGTCACCCTTTCCTAAAGAAATTCTCGAAATGGAATTAGGAAAAGTTGGAAATTTTATTTGCTTACTAAGTACTAAATTTTTACGGACTTTTTTTTTAAAATCGTTTTTTGATTGTCACAACAAACACTAACAACAACTGTAAACATCACACACTCGCGCGCATACACACTTACAGATAAGTCTGAACCAGCCACTCAGGATTATAAACCTTGCATAAACACACACAGACATACCCACACACACAGAAACACACACACACGCACGCACACACAGATAAGTCAGAACCAGCCAATAATTCAAGGTTACAAGGCTTTGACAGCTTGGAAGGAGTTATCCGGGAAGTCATTCCTCCTTATGCGATTGGTTGACGTCCTGAGAAACCAAAATATGGATGACATAGCAGATGTCGTTGTCCAAATTATTGATGGTACTGTTGACGATTTGGATTATTATTGTTGTTGTTGTTTGTTGTCGTTGTCGTTGTTGTTGTTTGTTTGTTGTTGTTGTCGTTGTTGTTTTTATTATGGTTATTTTGATATAGAATTGCTATTTAAGCAGTTATCTATCTATATTAAATTAAATGATAATAACGATCAAAATAAAAAACTCATTGTAAATTTTGTGTGTTTAATGGTTTTATATGTGTGTATTTGTGTGTGCGTGTCTGTGTGTGTGTTTGTGTGTGCGTGAGCGTGCAATTAATCAGAGTATTTCCTATGTAGTTGTCCTTAGTTTGTATATAAATGAATGATGTGGAATCTGCGCATTGGAAATTGTTGCTTAATTGTTTCGTGGGAATGTTGCATACATGGATGTTACTGGCCAGTGCGTGATTGGGTATATATCTTGTATCTATTTGTTCGTTCGTTCGTTCGTTCATTTGATCATTTATTCGTTCGTTAATTTATTCATTGGCTTATTCAGCCATTAGTTTATTTACTAACTCGTTCATTCATCCATTCATTTATTGATTAATTCATTCATTCATTCATTCATCCGTTCATTCATTCATTCATCCATTCATTCATCCATTCATCCATTCATTCATTCATTCATTCATTCATTCATTCATTCGCTTACTTCAACAGATGACGGTTCAGCGGATGGAAAGAGCAAGCCCACAAAATCCAGCATAGCAAGGA